>NW_003546567.1:74365-116453 GCF_000090795.2 Amphimedon queenslandica
GAATGACCCATCAGAATCTAAAGATCTTTCAAAAGCTCAACCAGACCTTGCTAAGAAGTATGCGACAGATCTTGAATCTTGGAGACAGTCAGTGATTAAGAGTGCAACTGAGACAGTCAAATGTATGGACCAATAAAAACCTATAGCTATAAGACATGCTGCATGTGCCGAACTGCTACAATATTTTCCAAATGCAACTATTATATATATAGCTACATGTAGTAATTAGATCTATAATAATACTATTACTTTTTTTCAATTTAAACTTTATAACGTGCAGTGTATAGCATCTTATCACGTGTGTTCTTAAAATTATGAATAATATGAAAAAGTGAACTAAAATCTCTCTGTGTGTCACTGTGTATAAACATAGATGCATTGCTATACAAAACTACTCATCAGTCATATCATCATCATTATTGTTGTTACTCCCATCAGTAGCAGCACTATCAATAGACTCATAATGAGGCTTCTTAGCTGACGGAGGACTTATCTCCTCTTCATAATCTTCATCATAATCATCACTGTCTTCCCTAATGCTATCACCCAAGGAAACTGTAACTCGAGGGAGAGGAGGAGGAGGGCCTGGTACAATAACTTCAGTCCTGTTACTATCAAGCTTGCCATTGCTATCAGTAAGAGGCTTGGAATCTTTATGCTCATTGTTTTGAGCTCCACTTTGCCCTCCCCCTCCATGACTGTGCTGCTGTAAAGTCTGTGATATTTGTTGGTAGATTTTGTCGTATTGTAACTTCAACTGCTCAAGATCTCGGAGGCTTGAATTGGGCGGAGTCGAAAGGAGTCCTCCCGACGTGTGAACGGCCCCCGGGGTCTGCTTGGGGGTGAGTAAAAATGGCTGACCAGTGTTCTGAGCTTGAATGACAATATTCCCCCCGGGGCCACTAGCCGACGGATTACCAGTGGAAGATGGTTGTATGTTTACTGGAAATGCTACAAGAGCAGAGGCGGAGCCAATATCACCTAACCCCGGGACGTCGGCCGCAAAACTAGACAGACCAGGTTGAACGCTACTAAACAAACTGGGTGTGGTCAATGACATTATGGGCGTGGTCAGTGAGTCTGTGTTGACTGTGACTGGAGGCGGATGAAAGTGAGAAGTAGCAACTGTTAAAGGAACAGGTTTTTGCTCAGAGGGGCTATCATCCGAGGAGGAAGACAGAGGGGCGTGGTCATTATCACCTTCAGCTGATGGGGGAGGAGAGGAAGGAATCTGGAGAAAAAAATGAATAACTACCCCGGGTCCACTACTAATTGTGTGTGCTAATTTTAGCATTTTTGGATTTGGCTCTACATTTTTTGATCTATATTAATGATACCCATTACATGTACTAATTTATGAGTCAATTTAGTTTATTGTTTTAAAAAATCCCTCGCAAAACTCGTTGAAATTCAACAATGCACATGTAATATGTTGTACTTACTGTTCGTGACATGAATCCTTTCTGGCCTGGAATGACAACGCTTAGCTGTGGCCTATTGCTTGTTGATTCATTGTCACCATCAGCTTCTCCTCCTCCTCCTCCTCCTCCCTCATCAACAAGAGGAGATTTACCGGAATAAGATAGAGGGATATAGTTACGACCACCACCTTGAACAAAAAAGAATAAAAATTATAAATTCACTGACAAGAAGCCACACGATCACTATGCCAAATCCTTTGGGGATTGGGAAACCATACATCTGATAATAACCTTTTACTAGCTACATGTAAATTACATGTTTACACATGTAGTTCTCGCACAAAATAATTCCAAAACATCAATCATCCTTCTCCCTTACCAGGTAAGTGTAACTTCAAGGTCTGACTCCGTATGGTTTGCAAGCGAGTTGGAGTCCCAGCAGGTGGAGGCATAGAGCCAGTACTGCCAACAGAGAGAGGGGACTTTATCGTCTTTAGAGGGAAGCTACCAGGAGTGATGGGAGAATCAGTAAGCGATGAAGAGCCCGTGGAACTAAGTCTCTTTACAGGGACACTGACGGGCATAGCATCAGGTACTTTAGTGGGCAGCACATGAACTAGTGAAGGAGGGACTGGTGACGGGACTGGCTGTGGTGGAGCCTGTTGTAACTGTAGAATTAAAATACAATAAGTTATACAGTACATTAAATAATGCTGGAAATAGAAAACTCCATGGGCATAACTTTAAAATGATACAATCATACATGTACATGTAATTTGGTCTCTTTGTGCTGGGGCAACTGGAACAACAAACACCCTTCACTGGGATGTACATGTAATTAGAAAATAATAATAATTTTTACTTTAAAACTACATGTACATACATTATAGCTATTACCATTACCTCAGTATGGAGGACATGATCAAACTCCTCATCAATCCTCTGATACTGTGCCTGAGTGTTGGGGCTCAATGGAGGGACAGAGACAGCTACTCTTCTAGGAGGAACACTTCCTCCTCCTCCTCCTCCGTCTCCTGCTAACAACATTGAAGCATCTATGGAGTCATCGTCTCCATCCAGATCATCCCCACGACCTCTTTCCTTCTTTGTAATATCCTACCATTAATACGGATCCTTTGAAATAATGTAATGTACTGCTAGTCTGTTTTTATAGTAATAATGTCATTATTATTATTATTATATCATTCCTACTATTAAGAAGTGCATAAACCATATCCTTTTCGATAAGTTACTATTAGTGTCATCATTGCTAATATTAAATTATTGGGGCAAGTCCCTCCAGGGTTTACATTGTTACCTGTACATGTGTAGTAGAGGTTCCCACAAAGCATGCTAAGTGAGCTACATATTTTTTTAAAAAGAATGCTTTTAGTAACTTTAAATGTTTAATTTAAATTGGAACCAGCTAAAAATTTCTACGTCAAGAAATATCATTAAAACTGAGAATTCTCTCCTAGTCATTTATGCCCCCATTTTGGAGTGACTTTAAAAATTTATTTAAAAATCCAATTTTAATCAGAAACTATTTTTGGCACAATTTGGCCGAATTCCACATACGACTTTGGCCCAATTTTGAACCACTTTTTAAAA
Source organism: Amphimedon queenslandica (assembly GCF_000090795.2). Taxonomy (NCBI): domain Eukaryota; kingdom Metazoa; phylum Porifera; class Demospongiae; order Haplosclerida; family Niphatidae; genus Amphimedon; species Amphimedon queenslandica. Next base: position 77,398 of record NW_003546567.1, read on the forward strand.
TTGCAAAAAAAATAGTAAACTAGAATAGAATACACAATATACATGTACATGTACATGCACTAAATTCCCTGCATGCATACCAATCACAGTAATAAAACTAACAATGTCACTGCATTTGCACATACCTCCAAGATATCGGCATTCGTTTTGCTCTCGTCAGGGTCCTTAAACTCGGTATACCTTATCAGTATTGAGTTCATGTTAGAGGAGGCATACTGATAGAGTTTGCTGTTGTGGGCAATCATTATGACTGCTATCTCCACGTCACAGAGTATGCTCAATTCGTAGGCTTTCTTTAAGAGGCCTGCTTTACGCTTACTGAAAGTTATCTAAAATGAAAGAGAGAGAAGGAGCATTTAAAATACATGTATATATATGTATATATACACAAAATCTTTGTCCACCTGTCTACTTCTCTCATCTTGAATTCTGGTGATCTGGATCTTCTTTCTTCCCATGACGGCAACTGGGAAAAAGAGAGAGAAAGAATGAGAGCCATGTCTCTAGGTGTAGCCATTTTTGGCTCTCTGGTCTATTTTTAGAGGTCGAGTACATGTAATGGCCGCCCAACCTATTTATATCTCGGAATCTATTTTTGGTTTCTTGTGGTACTTGGGCGGTTTTCCGAGAAGAGTCTTCTTTTTCGCGACAGGGAAAGGAAGGGAGGCCTTGTCTTTGTCTTTTAAAGAGAAAGACAATCTGAGATCGAGGGCTTTGAACTTTAGCGTCTGGAGAGATTCGAGAGAAAGAAGAGGGATCACGTGATCAAAGATGGCGTCTTAGAAAGAGCTCGTGGAAGAAAGGAGCGGAAAATGGCGAATTGTCTTGTACCTAGTTGTCCTTGCAGCCACTACGAGGGACCAGAGAAAGGGTGAGTGCTAGCAATTAGCGACCCTTTGGGCTTAAAGCAACAAAATTACAGCTATAAAAATTAAATTTAAAAAATTTAAAAACGAGAGAAATTAATTTTATTTTATTTCAGGAGAGTGCTTGCATACAGGCCAGATTGTGGTGGGTGTGGTCATCAAAAGACCCTCCATCGTCTCCCAACCAACACAGACGAGGTCATAATGAGAGAACTACTGGCAGCAGAATCAGTTCCATGCTGTAGTCTCATTCCCATGTCTCAGCTCCCGAGTATGAAACATTTCAGTTCCTATGATTTGATACCCATACCACCTGATGAAGCCGATAACCAGGTTTGATGCAAAAATAAATACACAAAATTGATTGGTCATTGGACATGCAAAATTAATAATGGAACAATTTTGGGTTGTGTTTTGGCAAATGGCTAGAAAAACTCCGATTTCTCCAAAACTACCCCCCCCCTCTAAATTTACCAGCTATAATGTAGAATCTACTGTTATAATATTCCATAGGCTCCATCCAATGTATTCTGTCTGTGTAAAGGCTTTGTTCCAAACATGCCTTCCATTCTGCACCAGTTCACTTCAGTCTCATTCGAGACCATACAATCATCTCTACCCTCAGTCCCTTGCACCAGATGCACTCACCCGCTTCTCATGCACCAGAAGACTCACCCATCTCATTATTTATGTGAACAGAGGGTGCTAGGACTCAAGGGGAGTCTCTCGTTAAAGAGGGTAACCCTTCCCTCTCCTGGTCTTGTTGATTTGGCACTGGGCCCGGATAAGAGGATCGGATTTGTTGCTGTGACTCAAACGGACTCCTCCTATCAGCTGGTTCTCTTTGATAAAATACTTGCGGCTGAAGGAAAAGGTGTCAAAAGGAGGAGTGGTCGGCTAGCCAAGCGGGCGAATGCAACAAATCGCGTTGAGGAAGAGGAAGAAGAAAAAGCGGCAGAGTCTGATACCTCAGTGTCTCAGCAAATGATCGATTTCTTTAACACTGCGTTAGAAGCTGCCACACCTATTAACGAGGTATGGCGGTTTGTAGTTGGAAATTATTATTGAAATATTTTTTAGTATTTGAACCAAGAGCCAACGACTGTGTGTGGGTATTGGACTGACACCCCGACTGACCACGCCTCCTCTCAGTTTGTCGTTGCCGTGGGAACGGAGGGCGGGGTCACGATTCACATACCTTCTGATGGAAGCTATCGGAATATTGAGACACTTCAAGGAGTAACAGTGTAAGAAAAAATAGATAAAAGTTTAAAACATATCTACTTATTTTTTTAGATTACATTTCTTGACAGTTGATAATACACTGATGTTATGTGTGGGTGAGGGTGAGTCCTCTGGAGCTATCAAGTGCTGGGGACTCAAAAAGTACCGTACATGTACATGTACATGTATACATGTAATTATCGATAATCTCTATAGTGATAGCACAGCATTATTGACCGAATTTAATAATATTGAGACATCAGTTACAAATCTTTTGTGGATTGAACACAATAAGTTAGTTTATACCGACTTTATAATGTAGTAATTTTTCACTTGTCCTTCTCTTTCTTTCCAGTTATTTATTTGCAGGTACAGAATTAGGCCAAGTTTATCTTTTTCAGCTTAAATCTTCTGCTGACGACAAAATGGAGAATGGACAGAATGGAGAAAGAGATGTTGGATTCTCTTTAGAATTGTGCCAGAAGATTCAATCATGTTTGGGACCAGTGACAGCATTACACTTCTGCCACAGCCAACGGTAACACATACAGCTACATGTAACATGTTTTATGTTTGCTATTCTCTTCTTAGACTAATTTTGGTCGGCTCGGCAGATAACGATATCCATGTTCTCTCGCTGACAACACTTGTCGAAAATCTAGGAAAGCCTGGGAAGGATTCGTTACTGACAAAATATTGTAAGTCGTATACTAGGGCGTGTGGCAGTCATCTGCCCCTTAACCATCTCTAGTTCCTTTAAAGAAGAAAAGAGCAGACAAACTTGTGCACTGTGCCAGAATGAAGGGTAAAACGTTTCCTTATAATGCTACCAATATTCCTCTTCTCCAGGTCATCAGTCATTTGTTAACAGTATAACTGGTTACTGTGCTAACGTACTGAGTCTCGGGTGGGACAGCTATGCCATGTTCTGGTCTCCTACAGAGATAGGGCAAGAGGTAGCCACTGCTATTAAACTGCAGGGGAGCAGCTCCAGTTTTCAAAAACAAGAATTGAGTAGCAGTACAGTTGAGCCTAGTTTGCTGTATAAGTTGGGAGTGGAGCAGTATTTGAATAACGTCCCGTGTGGTTTGTGGGGCATTTTGGATGAGTGTGTCGTAACTGTGTATCAAGGAACAGGGAAACAGCTGATCATAGCCCTGTATTAGAATATTGATGATTATTATATTGATTATGATTATTATTATTTAGTCTCTCATCGCTTCACATATTAATTTTTTATCTTAATTAAATGTTGTCAAAAAGATTTGTTCCATTGTCACGAAATCCGTGACGAGCAAAAACCCATTTGTAGCCTTTGCTTTTTTAAAAATTTTGGCATTTTAAAAAAATGACTGTAACTCAAAAAATTGAAGTCGGAATCAGCTCAAACTTTCTACACAGCATAAGAACATCAATATGTGCCAGAAAATGTAATAAAAGTTGGGGGTGATTTTTGAACCATTTTTTGAAAAAACTATGGGCTATATAGCCTTGGGTACTTTTCAAAATTTTGGCATTTTCTTAAAATGACAGTAACTCAAAAAATTGAAGTCGGAATCAGCTCAAACTTTGTACACAGCATAAGAACATCAATATGTACCAGAAAATGTAATAAAAGTTGGGGGTGATTTTTGAGCCATTTTTTGAAAAAAAACCATGGGCTATAGCCTTGGGTACTTTTCAAAATTTTGGCATTTTCTTAAAATGACAGTAACTCAAAAAATTGAAGTCGGAATCAGCTCAAACTTTCTACACAGCATAAGAACATCAATATGTGCCAGAAAATGTAATAAAAGTTGAGGGTGATTTTTGAGCCATTTTTTGGAAAAAAACATGGGCTATAGCCTTTGCTTTTCTTCTCCAAAAAATATCTTAAATACTCATAACTTGAAAAATATTTGTCAAAACAGCTCAAACTTTCTACACAGCATAAGTAAAACGTGTGACTCCCCACATTCCTTTATGATAACAATAGATATTATTATTATTAATGTTAATAATAATTCACAGACATTATATGCACACAATATAATAATGGATAGAAGAAGTGTTATAAAGATGTGAAGAGAGAGAGAGAGAGAGAGAGAATGCAATGAAAAAGTTAGTGTGTTGATGTTGTTGTTACAGTGTGTGAAACAATATATATAGTACACAATAATGATAATAATAATATCAAAATAGTAAAAGATATAATTTTTGAATGTTAAAAGAGTGAATGAGAAGATAAGAGAAGTGTATGTAATACTAGCTGTCTCTTTTATTCGGTGGTGGAGGGGGAATAGTGAACACACCTATAATAAAAATAAAATAAAATAATTATAATATTCGTAAATTTCATATACTGTATAAAGGTGATATTTAAAAACTGCATAATAAAAAAATTTCACAATCAAACTTGAAATTTTTTAGCATGCAAAAATTGAATATTAAATATTGAAAAATAATTCATCTTTGCCCTTACCAGTTGGTGTAGCTAATGGAAAAGGTTGCATGAAAGGTATCACTGCAGGCATTCCTTGACTAGCAGCAAGAGCTTGTTGAAAGTTAGCCATGGCGGCCTCGTTCTGTTGCTGCTGCTGCTGTTGTTGCTGATGCTGTTGCTGGGCCATAGCAGCAGCTGCCATCTGCTGCTGGGCCAGTAGCTGCATCTGAAACGCAGCCTCGTTTGACTGAGGAATACCCATCGCCGATAACTGACCGGCTCTTGCTGCGGCTGCCTGCCAAGTCAGGAAATCCTGAGGACTTTGAAAAGTGAGACCAGCTCCGCCTGAGTTCTTGAGAGCTTCCAGTTGCAAGAGGTTCAGTTTCATGAAATCTTCGCTCGTCGTTGGGCCTCCGCCTGCTGTTAGTATGGGTGTGGCTGCAATTCCGTTACGTATGGCTACAGGAAGAGAAAAGGAATAGTTAAAATGTGGCATTGTAAGTGGTAGTGAAATTTTAATACTAAAAGTATAGATTAATAGTAAAAATCTGTTTTCACTAACAGAAGCTGATAATGATGAATACACCTAAACATTTACACTATACATAATAATAGTAATAATAATAATGATAATAATAATAAATGGTCTACACTACACTATAATACTAATAGGAAGATTATTATTGTAAAAGTTAATGATGTTAGTGCAGCCACATTAGCATTTCCTTTGTAGCCTGAGACTGATTGGTGATCTCATTAGCAGACAAAACGGCTAGGAGGCATTGGATTACAACATAATAACAATTAGCCATATGTCATCAAACAAGTGTACAATCAAAGGAAGGACAGAGGGAATTAGTGCAGTGTGTGTGTGTGTACAAAATTAATGAGAGGGAGAATGTGTTTCATATGAAAGAGAGCAATGTACAAACAACCCTGCCTAACTACAGACCTTACTATAGGTATGAGTCTAGTGTATGTACATTATATATAGTGGTATTTATGTGTGCATGTAGTAGAATGGGAGAGAGAGAGAGAGGGGATTAAATTAAAGACAATTAATACGAGTATAAAGATATGGCAGTCATGTTACACACATGCTCTAGCCTATCACATAACAGGCAGTATCTGATAACAATACTGTATAAGTGATACACCATATCATCCACACACACACACCTATTCCAGTTACACTGAATGAGCCAGTGATATATACCCCATACCTATCAGCTTACCAGTCTATAATGAGATTTTACATAGAAATGGGCTACAACACAAAAACTGTGGATTAGTATGGGACTATGTACATGTACTGTACATGCACATAGAGTGGTTACTTTGGGTGAGTCAGACCAATTATAATACATTAGTGAGCAGGCCACATTAATAACATCATGTACCCACAAGCTTCCACCACTGACTGATAGGAGTGTAGTATGCACTACTAACAAATATAAATAGCAAAATAAAATGAGGAAGCCTTCACTGTACGCATTTATATACATAAGGGAATAGAACAAGCAATAGAAATGCTGTAAACTCTGCTTTGATGTGCAACCAAAAGGAGCCAATTGAAGCTGCACCAAAGCAGAAATGTAGATTAGAATCACAAAGACTACAAGAAGACAGACAATATAACAGTGATAGTAACAGAATGAGGATTGGATCCCCAATGACAACAGAGCCCAGAGGGTAAGTGTATTATATCACTCAGTAATCAATAGCATGATCAATTATCCACCCCAATAGGCATGTAATTGAGGAAGAGAGAATACTGTCTGTTTACTCATAGTGTTATTATTATTATTATATGGAAATGACAAACAGACATCACACCACACCATCACCGGTTCACTCAACTGTCCCTTTGATAAATAATTGATGCCATCACCTCATAAAGAGATGATATGATTTGTCTCCTAATTTCACGCATAGAAAGATCCGGAATGTATTCTTGATCCAGGCCACCCTTTTCTTATAATAATAATAATAATAATAATAATAATAATAATAATAATAACAACAACAAAAATTACATTCTCTACTTTTGCTTATGCTCATCTCTACACTATAATATCAATCCTGTACATTAATCTTTAATATAAAAGCTTACAATGTGTGTGTGTGTGTGTGTGTGCGTGTATGCATGGTTGTGCATGTGTGTGTGGGTGCATTAATTGCCACAACAAATCACTCCAACAGATCAAAGGAGGAGAGAGGGAGAGAGTAAACTGATACGGTAGTGAGTAGTGTACAATTACAAATGTACAATGTACTTAAAATCAAATTTAACAACCAATACACACATACAGTTACATGGGCATATGTGGTACACGTACATGTACATTATGTGAATCTGATTACAATATTGTCTGACCTACAGGAAATATCTCAATAAATAATGAAAATGTGCTAAGAGACTAACAATTGGGACCATAATAGTAGATCATGAATATTGTTAAGGACATGAATGCAATGTGTATAATATGAATGACATTATACACTGTTGATGATGATCATGAAATAGGAACAACAATAATAATATTTATGTACATGTACATGTGTACACATACAATTATATACATTGTACATGCATCTTATTAAAATAATAAAACTAGAAAAAAGAGTGAAGCAAAGTTATGACAAAGCTTAGGGCTGGATAAGATTATTACTATCATCACCATTATTACACAAACAAACCTAACAGAAAATAAATGCATTGCATACACACATTATCATAATTATCATAATTATCACATTGTGTACATGTACAAGTATTCTATTATTATTATTATTATTATTATTATTATTATTATTATTATTATTATTATTATTATTATTATTATTATTATTGGTACTCACTTGAGTGCGTGGGTGAAGGTTGTGGAGGGTGTGAATGAGAAGGAATAGAACGAGACGAAGAAGAACTGCCTCCTCCTCCTCCATCTTGCTTGTGTCTACTGGAAGCATGTGCCATCCTCAAATGACCTCCGCCACTTTGGGACTTTCCTTCACCAGGTAACTGGCCATGACGGGACGACCCATGCTCCGGTTTGGTAGGCGTTGGTGTTATCACGTGAGGGTGACCCGAGAAACCGTGAGGCTGCCACTCGTGAGGTTTCTTAGGGTTGGGGCTAGGGGTCTGTCTAGCCCGAGAGTGAATGGAGTCCTTTGGCTTAGAGGATGGAGGAGGAGGAGCAAGAGCTGAATTAGGTTGAAGAAGCTGAAGGTTATACTGAGCAGAAAAGCTAGGAGGAAGGTGGGAAGGAGATGAGATTGATAGACCGGGTGGTAGGTTAAGGATGGTGGGCTGAGCCATGCCCCCGGCGGCTATAGGTACGAATGAAGTAGGAGGAAGAGAGCCAGGGGGCAGCCATTGCTGTATCTGCTCGGGCTCTTTCTTTATCTGAGCTCCACCAATAATGCCTCCTTCCTTTCTCTGATGAAGCCTCTTCTTATCCGGTTGAGATGGTCCTCCGGCTTTGCTAGAGGAAGAGCCCCCACTGCTGGACGAGTGGTGATGGTGGCCCGGTTTAGAGGGAGGACGGGATGGTCTGTGCTCTTGTTTAACTTGAGGTGGGTGGCCAACAATACTTCCCATGTGTCTATGGAGCATGTGATCAGATACGACAACCCCTGGTGGAATCACGCTGGGCTGATGATGAATACGCTCTTTCTTAAAAGAGCTGGGAGGGCTTGGCGACGAGGCGTGTCTGTGATCGTGCTGTTCACGAGGTCTCTTTACTTTTGGTAGACCACTTCCATCAGCTTTGAGCTTCTCTTCTGCAGCTGCAGCTTTCTGTCTCTCTCTCTCGTATGCTATGATCTGATACTCACGTGACATCGGTAGGCTGGGCTCGTACACGAATCCATCAGGTACTGACTTACCGTCGCCCTGCGACTGAACGACTCCGCCCGGTTGCATGATAACGGACGGGTCACTGGGCTTGCCACTCTTAAAGGATGAGGGGAGAGGAGGGAGTGGCTTACCACTCATTATCCTCATGCTGTCAATGTCCTTGCTAGTCGGAGGAGACATCTGGTGCTTGTGACTTGAGGAGTCGTCAGGTTTTCTCTTTCGACTGCTCCCACTCAGCCCCTTACCCTTGTCCTGAATGACGGTGTGTGTGGGGTTTCCAGGAATCATTATGCCCCCGGGGGCCATATCAGAAAAATGTGCCAGCCCGTGAGGGGGGAAGTGGGCGGAAGGATTGGAAGTATCTACGTTTGGAGGAAAACGAGAATCTAGTTCTTTCCCGATTGAAGAATTGACTGCAGCAGGAGACCAGTATTGCCCTTTCATGACTTTTGGTGGCTGTGGCTGCAACAGTTCCTTCTCAATGGCTGCCGAGTGTGAGGGGGCGTGTCCAGAGGTGTGGTCGCCAGGAGATATTGGAGGAATCTGATGGTTATTTAAAAACGAAGCCGAGTTAAAGGAGAGCTCCATTGGCTTCCCATCCTCCTTGGCCTCCTTGACGACAGACGGGGTCGATACCACACCCACCTTACGATGATGGACCTTCTTCTTGACCGGACTTAATGACCCAGAGCCAGAACTGTCGCTGTCGTCGCCTCGGTTGCCATGGAGATGAAGCCCATGATCTTCAGGGTGGTAGGCGAGGGTTGACTTCAGACAATCGCTGGAGGTTTCTTTATCCGAGAGAGTATCATCAGAAGAGACCACACCCTTTTCATCATGTACCGGTTTCATGGACGCAGCAACGTCAACCAAAGTATGAAAATTAACATGATTATCGGCGGCCATTTTACTGTCTCCGCCCCCTCCGGCAACAATAACAGAATTGACCGTGGGCGGGAATAAAACCGAGGGAGTGTTAGTGGATGGAGGACTAGTCTCTTTGGGTTTTTCCTTCTCGTCCAGTGCCAGTTGGGGCTGTGGGGACTTGACAGCATCAAAAGGAGGAAGAGAGGGACCGGTTTTAGTCTTGTCCTCGGCGCCACCTGTTATAGATGGTACGTGGTGGAGTCCGTTTGATTGCCTCAAGGGAGAAGAGGTCTGGTCAGATGTAAGGGAATGCTCTCCATTCAAATGAGTGCCTTTCACACTATCAGCTTCCGTAAACTGACCTCGATCAATCAGTTTCGACTGCTCCCGATCGGTATTCATGCTCTCACCGGTTTCCATGGCAATGATGGAGGATTCTTTGCTTTCGTCTCTGTTCTGCTGGTCGCCGTTTTCTCTCGGCTGGTCCTCCATTGCTTCAACATCAACGGAATCCTTTTCAGAGTCAGCAGATACTTTAGCTCCAGCACCTGCTCCAGTCCCTCCTAGCAGGTCCTTTAGCTTGAGAGTCATATCAGGAACACCAGCATCTGAGAGTCTGAGAGAGAGGGGGGAGGAATTGAAACAGAAAATAAGAATACAAACTATAAAGATACATGTATATGCATCATATAATTTATATCTATAATAAAAATGTGTACATTTAATCATGTGGAGACACATGCATAATTTTTATCTTAGTGGAGACATAAATGTGCATGTAAATTCAGAATAAAATAAAATACTTTTAAAGTACATGTACACATGCACGTGTACATGTATGTACATGTACCTTGGTGGAGCCCATTTGTGATGCTGTACATCAATAAGTGAACCAGAAAAAGTCTTATTTCTCCATCTTACATTAACCACCAGGACACCTGCAAATGAATACATAAACAATAAATTAATACTATTATTACGACATCAAACAGAGAGTCAATTATACATAACACAGGAAGTAGCAATTGGCATGATAATAATAATAATAATAATAATAATAAAGTACATGTATATGTAGATTTGTACATGTACATGTGGTGCATACATGTACATGTGAAGACATAGAGAGAGGTTGGAGAAAGAGATTAGAAAGAGAGAGGGAGATATATATATATATATATATATATACACACTGTATATATATATATATAGGCAAGCAAAACTAGGATGGCCTAGAGATACAAGAATGAAATTACATGTAAGACAAGGACAGTAATGCCAGCACACATGTGTACATACATGTACATGCTGTTACATGATGTAACACAGGCTGTACATGATCCTCTAGATTTTGTCATGTCTACATGTGTATATACTATACTACCCTAACATCATCAATCCTTAAAAATGAATTCTTGCGGGCTGCACAGGGAGTGGCAAGCCATTGAAACTGTACAAGAGGAGACAGGCAGTGTATCCTATTACTAATGACATAAGATATCTTCAAAGGCTTCCCCCCCCCTAGCAACAGCATAGCGACAGTGTAGTGGCCTGCCTAATCCAATAACAAGGAACAAAGCTACTAGAGGCAGTTGAATGTTTTCGTAACAGATGCCAATGATATTAGCCAGAATGTAGAGTAAGAGAGAGAGAGGAAGGAGGGGAGAGAAGTATGAGAAGATGTGGCTGATGAATTACTACACAGTATAAACTGAATTCATCCAAGTGTTTGTGAGTTGTGGTAGAGGTTGGTTGCCATAGAGTAAAGATAAATATTTGACTCATGTACATGGACAGAGAAAGATAGAGTAAGGATACCTTAATTGATCTGTTGGCAACTGGCAGTGTTCCAATACACACATACACATACATGTACACAATAATAACAACAACAACAACAACAATAATAATAATAGTAATAAGTACAAGTAGCAGCTTGGAGAGAAGAGAGAGAGAGGGGGGGAGAGGGAGAGGGAGAGGGGGGGGGAGAGGGAGAGGGAGAGAGAGAGGGGGGAGAGGGAGAGGGAGAGAGAGAGGGGGGAGAGGGAGAGGGGGAGAGAGAGAGAGAGAGAGAGAGAGAGAGAGAGAGAGAGAGGGAGAGAGAGAGAGAGAGAGTAGAGGCAACATAATATACTACTAACCAAAGAACAAACAAGATAAATTATACAAACAAATACATATTTACTAAATGGGCTATAATATATAATTACAATAACACACATACTGTACATGCATACCTTGTCAAGCCTAATGAGGTCTGACCCAATATATGGATGTAGTGTGTACATGTACATGTATTAGCAGTCATAACAAGGGAAAGAACATATGTGAAATAAAAGACTACCTTTGTAAACTTAATAGTGGGCAGATAAAGGTGTCAAAATCACACATTCATCATGCAATTGTAATTCTACAGGGACAAACCCCAAAATACACAAACATGAAATTCAAATTCCAATTAATTGTGTGTTCAGTTGTAAAAACAAGATTTAAGTCTATGAATACACCAGCTCAGCTCTTACCATACATAACAAGGGCATACTCATCTAAATTAATGTACTGTATACACTAACATCCCCTTAGATTTAAAGGAAACTAGATTGATTACTTAATAATAAAAAACACAAACTGTTATTGCTTTCCATCTCAGCTGAGTGCATATAACATGCACCACTCTACATGCGATGATGCTATAAACTGATTATAATAATAATATCATAATCATCACAAAGAGAATATGAGTATGCATATACATGTACCTATGTGTATTTTAAATGCTCAGTGTTTATCTTATGATATTAAAGCCTACACACTTGCTTATAGCAACCGGAGAGGATCATTAAATCAACACGCAAAATGTCAACAATCAAACTTAAGACAAAAAAGATTACATCTATACATTGCATGTACATGTAATCACACATCAGAATATATTGCTGAGGGGGATGACCATGTACATGTACAACAGTACAAGCAGGCATTGGATGTCATTCCCAGAGGAATAGAGTATACGTGTACATGTACACAATCTAATCAGATTATGTACATTCATTATATCCATACAATATCAAGAATGATTCTTTTATGGTGACTCTATTGATTTAGGCAGCTTTCATTATGAACCAATTTCCCCTCTATTTGTATAAAGTGGTCCTAAGCTAAAGGCCGATAATGTACATGTACATGTAACTGTATATGTAAACCTTCACATTGATTCACAGGTGTACATGTACGCATGACACAACCACAGGATTACTAGTTATAGTGACACGTGTAGCATAAGATGGATTAGGTATTAATGTATATGTAAACATGCAGGCTTTAGAGGGAAAACCCAAAATAAGATCACTAAAATGTGATTAGTTTATGAATCTACATACATGTACATGTACATGCACGCAAATCAGTAGATGTTTTTGCATGTATATGACGCATACAAGCGCCTCTATACTGACTTGAGGGTGTGTGTGTGTGCATATACGTGTACCATATATGTATGATATACAACTCAGTAATCACATAATTGGATCAGAACATGAACACACACACAATTACACAATTACATATGTATCTGTGGTCACAAATTAGAGAATGAAATCAAGGGACTGATGTCATCATGTCACAAAACAAGTACATGTACTGTACATGTACTGTGATTCAGCATGTGCATATACCAAATGTAAAATGACACAAGTTCATGTATAAAATATGTACATGTTTCCTTCCCTACTTGGAAGACTTGTAGGGAAATTAAAGAGGGGGAAAAGTAGTAAAATACAGGACATGACATGACACAATGCCTTTTCTTAGAAACAGCAAGAGATAAGAGTGTCTAACTATTAATTTAGTGGCTGATCGAATTACAAGATTACTACCAGTGGCCTATATTGAATTAGGAGTCTACAAACGAATTGGATCAGTCGTAAGTGGATTATCGATTTCGTAATCAAAGGTTCCACCTGCTTTGTGAACCCAATGTTTGAAGTTAGCAAATCACAAGAGCAGACAGTAATATATACCATGACTAATGCTATATAGGGCCTTTGCTGTGACATATGAGAGCCATGTCTGCCTCTGTCTCTGTTTGTGTGTAGTAGGATCATAGATAATAGAGTAAGGATCATGTTTGTATGTGTAACACATGCCAATCATTGCTAATTCACTTATAGTCAAAGTAACGTACCATTTTTGAAGGAGCTAATTTCTAGGGGAATCGCTATACATGTACGTACATGCACATTAATGGTATTTATAGCAATTCCTGCAATGAGTTTAATTCATGCCAATTGAGTATGTACAGTACATGACATGTACGTTTTGGTGGGGTTTCATTTTAGAAAATGGCTCTTGAATTGCCAAAATGTGTAGCCAACTTAGAATTTACCTACTAGTACTAGATCTATCACATACATTACATCATATACATACAGATCTCTCTCTCTCTCTCTCTCTCTCTCTCGTTCTTTCCCTCTTTCTCTCTTTCTTTCCCTCTTTCTCTCACCATCCAGTTCCTGACAGATAGCAGCTTGTAAGTAAGTGTTAGTCCCAGAGGTGAGAGAGGGAGTGAGTCCATCAGTAACTGCAGGAGTACCAGCCACACTCCCACTAGTGGCACAGAATGGACTGTACAGAGTTGGCTGACCCCACCCCCAACCGGCAAATGGAAGAGCTGTGTTAGTTGTGGGAGGGCCAAGAGAGGGAGAGGGAAGGACGGAGCTACTCCCGGCTGTTGCTATGGTGACAGGTTTCGGAGGTAGCGTGGGGATCGGTGGTCTTGGTTCCTGTTCAGCTGACACTCCCTGCAAATAGAGAGAAAGTGATTATTATATTAATTATTTATTTTCATATTTTGCTTGTATTTCTTGTCCCGTCTACCCCAAACACAAAATGATAATGCAGTTTATGTGTTTGTGTCTGTACTCGCGATGTACGTGTACATATGTATTGAATGCTTTCCTATCATTTGGTAACAAAAGACACGCTACAAATAAAAATGTAAAACTACAACCCAACAAACACACGATAATCAATATCACACCGTAGATCAGTATGTACCATGCATGCATACACCAATGTGCTCCTGTGAATTATATTCTCTCATTATAATTCCCAAACATCTTCCTCCCTCTCACCCTCCCCCTCTCTCTCCCTCATAAAATGGAAGTCTAGGCATTTCTAAGGTTAAACAGCATTCTCTCCAAGTTACAACCTATAATGTACATGTATAAGCAATGGAACTACATGATGTATGCTCTTCCTTTCCCCTTTCTTTCCCACCCTCTCTCCCTCTCCCTCTCTCTCTCCCTCCCTCTCTCTCTCTCTCTCTCTCTTTCTACAAACAAAACAAGCTTGACATCTGTCAGGTACAACAAAAACATGGTTCATATCCTCTCAATAGATAAATGTCACTATCAAGTGAACAAGGTATAAACATACAATCCTAACAAGGCCCTAGACAGAGTTACGGACAAAGACTAATGGAGAGATAGCAACACAGCTATGTGTAGTGGCATGATGAAAGAATTGTGTTCAACTACATGTAACTATATATCGTTGACATGACGTGTAGGAAAGTCAAAACATAGACACACATGTCCGCGGACATTTAAAATGACATATTATCTTACACATCTTACATATCATATAATGAGAGGAGAGAGAAGAGGAGGAGGAGAAGGAGAGGAGAAAGAAAGGTAATTAAGAAAGAGAGGTCAATGTGAAATGACATGCATATGTACACAATACAGTATAAATATATACATGTACATGTAACACATATTGTACATGTACATGTAGGTGACACATGTAGATCATGTACAGGAAGGGAGTCATGAAATCCATTTGGTGAGACACAATACATGTATACAGTTAAATACTGCCAGCTATTAACAAACAATGCAGTCCCACACAAAGCAATGAATAAAGGACACAGCCTGTGAATACATGTACTAGTACACATTGACTGTGAATACATTATAATGGACACTTAATATGGAGTGGGTGAGAGCTAAGGTGGGAGAATTCATGAGGATATTGAGCATAATGAATGATATAGAGACTAGGTTATGTCTAGGGAGGTTTATGTATTATTTACATGATAATGGAGGGATGACCTTATAAGTGGTGGGGTGGCTACAGGTGTTACATGTACATGTACATGTATGCAATACATGCATGTCAAGTAGAAGCATAAGAGGAGAGAGAGAAAGAGGGGGGAGAGAGAGGGGGGAGAGAGAGGGGGGAGAGAAGGAAAGAGAGAGACAGAGACACTGCTAACCTGTACTATTGATACTTCAGGTGATAGTCCCTCATCATTAACAGGTGAGTCTGGATCATGATGATGTACTGACTGAGGAGAAGAATCCACCACCCCAGAATCAATGACAGCCACAGTCTCTCCTCTCCTCTCATCAGACTCAATAGCGGATGGGACAATAGAGAGATCCAATGCATTATTCAACACTCCACCTCCTGCCCTGCCCCCTGTGTGAATGAGATCGCTGCCATACCCCACTTGAAGGTTGATAGGAGAGAGCGGTTTTAAAATAGGCTGAGAGAAAGTAGGGCCTGAGTACTGGTTATAGAAAGAGGTGTGGGTCATGGGTGGGCTTTGGGATCCTTTTAAAGCGTCGCCTCCCTCGTCCGCACTGTCAGTTCTCTCATCATCGTCTTCCTCCGTAGAAAAGGCAGGAGGCCGTCGTCTCTGGACTCTACGCTTACTCTTTGACTTTCTCTCTTCGTCACTTTGATCACTGCTTGATGAAGTGTCTCTACGGGCTTCACTTCTGTGACTGCGGGCACTTCCTTGGGAGGAGGCAGAGCTCCCTTTCTTCCCTCTGGGCTTGTGCTGGGATGGACTTGTACTGTTAATATCACTTACTGATTCTATCATCATCTGTGAAGAGAAGGGAATATAATACTAATACATTTGAATTTAAAAGAGAGAGAGAGAGAGAGAGGATAAGAGAAGAGAAGAGAGAAAGGAGGAAGAGAGGCTGTTGAGTTGGCCAAAACTAGCCTGAAAGAATGCACACACAGAAGCAGACAATGTCAACAGTGGCTGTGTTGCCAGGCAGCAACCATCGGAATGTTGTCATACTACAACATAGGAAATGCGGGGGCGTGACTGGGCAGCCTCAGCACTCATAATGTGTGTGTGTGTCTGGAGGGGCATGTATTTGGCAAAGGAGCGGTGAAGCCATGCAAAACAGCTGTCAGTGTGTAATAATAACTGGTGTAGTGTTACATGTATACAATACACACTCAGACACTTTATACTATAGTACACATCTCATTGGAATAACAACACAAGGCATTTATGGCACAACCATAAAAGGAAGTGAGGGAGATAGAGCAAATGTTTGTATCTGTGTATGTGTGTGTGTGTATATAAGGGCAAGAAAGAATGCAAGGAAATGGCTAACTGAGAAAGAAAGACAATACAATGAAAAGAGGATGGAGGGACATTTTAGACAAAAAGAGAAAGCAAGAAAGAAAGAAGAGAGAGAGAGAGACTGTATTTCACATGTACATGTACATGTATGTAGACTTATTATCATTGAAACAGTTTATATGTAACAACATGTACTGGATACAAGTAGTCTATTAATATCCATACATGTACATGCATCACATCACAGTATACTATTCACAAACAAGTGCTATACACATAATAGAGTATACTAATGATGACATTGTTGTAACCAAAGAAAGCTTTGGGATATTGTTTATGAATTGGAGAGGCACAAAAGAAACTGATCATTAGAAACAAAAAACTTCAACTTTAGCTTACCAAAATACACAGAGAGCATATATCTATCCACACACAAACACACACACACAAATAGGCAATGTTCAATGGTACATGTACATGCATGTTGATGAGGATGCGTCGTATATAGTCAATAGATGTATAAATGCTCTGTGTACTCACTTGATTATCATCCCACTAATGCAATTATGCCAGCCAAATAGACAGCCAACACACACAGTTATGTATTGATACTGATTACATTTATAATTATAACAAATTCCATAATAATGCAAAGCTCAGTAGGAACGCAACGTAATAATATATCAAAGACATATATATTTACCAACAAAAAAAATAACCCATTTAACATGCGCATAACTCTTAAAAGAGGACACCTATTCTAATATGACATATTACACGTTCGTGACACATGATATGCACACACACATTGACCCAATTAACATCATACGAACTAAAAGGGTCACATAAGAAGGGGTACATTGCTAATTAACGCCTTCCTTCACTACCTGGCCATAGACTAATACACAAAGTGAAGAGGGAGGAGAGGGAGAAAGAGGAGAAGAGAAATAAGGATAAAGGGTCATATTACACGAACTAGACTGATCTAGAGGATATCAATGTCACCATTGTCAAGAGACCAGGTTACTTAGTCAAAACAAGAGAGAGACTTCCAGATAGACACCACACACCATTCTAATATACAAACACCTACAATACATGTACACGCATAGTTGTACAATGGATGTTACTACTTATTAATAGAACAGTGTACACAAGCTAGCTATATATGTAACACCTGTATCACAACATAATTATGATTAACAGTGTGCTTGTGCTATATTTAGGAATACTAAAAGTAGTAGCAGTTGTACTATTAATAGAGTGACTACACAATGGAGTGTGGTAGAGAGGAATAGCTGGGAATAAGATCCACGGTGTATTTTACTATTTTACTACAATGATTCGTGATTGGCCATGTTATCAGATGATGAGTATTACTAATATGTAGACGCAATCCATTCAAATGACACCACGGGCAGCCATAAGAAGGAGTAGTCTACACATACAGAGAGAAGACAGGGAAGAAAGGAAGCCATGCTTAAGCAACCAGAAACCATACATTAGTTATGGGTAGGTGTCAACTTTATCAGACAAGACAGAAAGAGAGAGAGAGAGACAGAGAGAAGAGAGCTATTACATCAGGTACATGTATACATACACAAGAAGGAAAATTTAATAGAGAAAAGAATAAAAGTTGTGAGAAAAAAATACATACACAATTGTACATAAACATGTACATGTCACGTGATTGATAGTTTGTTCCTGGTAGCTCCAAAACTCTTAGGGAAAATTGCTTAGGGTACACAAGATGATGACAAAGTTGTGGGTTTTTATATACATTTCAGTTTCTGGTTATACAAAACATTAGACTATTGTTTATAATGAGGGCAATTGTTTTCCTATTGGAGCAACTTAACTTACACACAGACATGCACACAAATCACATTATGAATGTACATGCATACACATAGTAGAGGCAAGCATGACATTCTACTACAATCACATAATGCATAACACAATAATGACAGATTGTGATGTCAGACAATGTGGAATGTGGTTAATTGAACATGCATTGCCTAGGCAACGGGATTGGAATGTTAAACTGAAACTATTGGAATGAATGAGAGAATAGATAAAGAGAGAGAGGGGGGGAGAGGAGAGGAGGAACGAAGGGAAGGGGTAGAGGGTTTGCAGCGTAACGTGAGAAGAGACATGTTTTAAAATACAATTTCTTTTAATGTTAATTAATAAAAGTAAGGTGATGGAGAGGAAGGAAAAGAGAGTGAGAAGGAGGCATTAAAGGAAAATGAGCTCACCTTTGGACTTTATGGCAAGCTAAAATACACCATTAGTGAGTGAAACAATAATCGAACTCCTTTTTTGAGCGGAGGCGACGGGACAAAGATTCCTCTTGCCAACACTCCAAAAGTCTGGACTCGTCTCCAAAAACAGGTGCAGGAGAAAGAACGTAAAATGGGGAAATCAATGAATTGTAGTTGCTAGTTCTCTTCTCCCATTAAAGAGAAGAGGAATAGGGGATTTTACCGGGTTTAATAGTAAAAAGAAACCGAGGGCACACTGGAAATGGCGAGGAAATAAAAAGAGAACCCTCCCGAGCTAAGGAACGTCGGGCCCTTGAGATACACGAGAGAAAGAGATGGGAAGAAACAGGGCGAGTCTTGTGGTTGAGGATTACAAGAGTACATGCAAAGTGGGTCAGTCACCCCGAATCAATGGAATGCGGCGGCCAGTGTGGTATTAATGCTATAATAAGACACAATCTGCTCCTTCCCTTTGATGAGCTGGATTCCGGGCATACCAGACCCGTTGCTATGACTCCAGACTGCGCATGCGTAGTGGAGTCATCTTTCGCGGGAAATTTGTGTTTTGACTGAGCATGCGCAGAAATGCAAAAGGTCGGCGGGTGATTTGGCGGTAAGTGGGCAGCTCCGCGCATGCGCAGTCGCTAGAAATTGGCGCCAACCACTCCCAAAACATGGAGGGAAAAGAGACAGGAAAGATAGGGGCCCCGTCTCCTTGCACGTCTCAGGTTAACATTGTCATTAATGGCCACCTCTTACCAGGAATAATAAATGGACGTGAGTGGAACCCAAAAATTACTACCATTTTCCCTATTTTTTTAGTTATGGCATCAACCACTTCTGTTCCGCCTTCTCCAAGTCACGTGACCACTAAAGAAGGAGATCCCATTAAAGTACACATTGGTAAAGTAGTTTGAAATCACGTGATCCTTTTACGTTTAGGCTCCTAAAGTCCGACTTACCCCCGACCAAAGAGAAATGATAAAATTAGAGAAAGAGAAGGCAAGACTAGAGAGAGAGAGACTCAAGGCTGAAGCAAGGGAGAAGAAAGAGGCGGAGAAGAGAGCAAAGGCCGAGGAGAGGGAGAGAGTAAAGAGAGAGAGGTTGGCTAAGAAGGAAAAGGAGGAGAGGGAGAAGCAAGAGAGGCTGGCCTCAAAGCAAGCTGAACAAGAAAGAAAGCTCAAGTATGTCATTAATTATTATTTAGTTAATAGCAAGCAATTAATTAATTTTAATAATTATTATTAAGATGATGATAACTTATAAATTAATTTTAATTTTGCTATCAGAAGTTCAGAACAGCCCACAAAATTATTTCTATAAGTGTATATGATGTGCATGTACTTGTAGCCTAAATAAAGTCACTTTTTAACAACCTTTTATGTGTCATGTGATCAGGGAATGTTTATAAACTATGCATTTGCTGCTGTAGGGAGAAAGAGGAGCAGAAAAGATTAAAGGAGAAAGAAAAGGAGGACAAGGATAAATTAGCAGCTGCTGAGAAGGTATGGCTCATTTGTGACCATGTCTTTGTTTTACATTGTACTACATGTACATGTAGTTGAAAGCCAAGGAAAGGTTTTTAGGATTCTTTCAGAAACCACCCAAACAGCAGTCTAGACCAGTGGTATGTGTATTTTTTAAATTATTACTATTATATTAACACTTTCCCTGCACTCTTCTCTCTCTCTTTCTCGCTTTCTTTTTAAAATCTCTCTCTCTCTCTCTCTTTTCTAGGAAGTAGCTGAACAGGCCAAGTCTGTTTCTCCAATGGATTCTTCGCAGCTTCTCTCTTTTGAGGAGCTAATTCGCTCTCAGGTTAGTCAACAATCTGTCCCATTCAGTTGTCGTGTCAACACTTCAGGTCGTCGATAGCGATTATCTCCAAGCTTGTAAACACACTCGTCACCAAATATCTAAACGTCAAAGAAGAGAAAATAGAAAATCAGTGGAAGTAGATAATGCTCAAGTGTCTGTCATGGGAAATATCACTAATAAAAATGATGAATTAATTGTAATTAATGATTCCACAAATGTTGTTCAGGGAAGGTACAAATTACTGCAGTTTCACGAAAACCATCGCCCGGCTTATTTTGGTACTTGGTCAAAGTCCTCAAAGGTTCTAACTCCTCGTAATCCATTTAAGAAGGACAATGTGAGCTATTAAATTTTATAGCCTAAGTCTATGTTATGTGAACTTTGACCTTTTTCCTTTTTGTGACTGGAAATGGTTAATGATCAGGAATTGTGTGGATGGAGTAAATATACATATTAATCATATTATATTAGCAAGATATCTTCCCTTACTGGTGGCATGTTTTATGAGCTGTTCATTTGTATGTACATGTACATGATACATGTGTCACCATATTTATCCAGTAACTGCATAATGTCCATGTGGGAATAATTATAATACTTCAGTGCATATCTATGCACACAGAAATGAGGCTCTTCATATTCTTCAATACGTTCTTTTGGGGAAAGGTCCCCTTTTTCTATAACATTTAGTTTTTATTGCTTCTCCTTGGCTAATACTACTTATACCTGTGTCGGCTTCAATGTACATTGTAACGTGTTAGAAATAAATTTAATAAGAAATGTATTTAATTTCTCTGGTATCTGTGTGTGTTGGCACCACTCAGCAGGGCCTGTTGCTAGATTAGACTATATGGTACTATATTTACTGCATTGAATTGTACACAACTGCCATATTAGGATCACTCAATCGTATATACATGCACCAGTAATGAGCTACTATGTCTTTGCTATCCTTTCAAGTGTTTAGTGGTTGTACGGCTTGTGTAATAGTATATGTTATTATGGGAATTTTACGTGTTATTTATTGGGCTTGATACGCATGTACATTGTACATTGTAGTGGCTTATTTTCCATATTATAACATTCTGTTATATAATAATATGGTGCAAGTGTGTGTGTGTATTATGTACTGGTACTAATTTTTGTGCATGCCCACAAGAAATTTGAGCTCTTTGTCATTTCTTATGTACAAGCTTGATCTCACCATTTAGAAATTTAATTTCTCTAACTAGCGCTTACTGATTGATTTGATTTCAGCTGAAAGAAGCAGGTGGATGTACATTAAGTTGTATGTTACTATTAAGTTGCAATTTGACAATTTGTTTAATTATTGTTTGGAAAATTAGGGGAAGGCCAAAGTAGCTACATATGTGTGTGTACTGTGTACATTTACTGTCAGTTAGTCTTATGTATGTTTTTGAGCTGATTCTATTCAAATTTGGGTTTTTGAATTTTTAAAGTTGCTTCAAAATTGAGCTAAAGTCCCTGTACTATAGTACAGGGCTATTGGCTAAATTTCACCAAAAAATGACTAGATGGGAATTCTTCATTTTTATATTTATTTCTTGTACATGTACATGTTCTTATCTTGTCTAGAAAGTTTGAGCTGATTTCGATCAAATTTGTATTTTATACAAATTTTTTAAGTTGTTTACTTGTACATGTATAATCGTGTGCATTATTAATAGTGCTTCATTATCATAAATAGGATTTATTTGATTACGATTGTGAGAGTGACTTAGAATGGGAAGAAGAAGAGCCTGGTGAGAGTCTCTCGGCTCAAAGTGACGTGAGTACTCAGTTAGCTCCACCCACATTATATAATTGTGTTGTATAGGATGAGGTAGAGTCAGGAGATGAGGAGGAAGAGGAAGATGGGTTCTTTGTTCCTCACGGGTACCTGTCGGATGGGGAGGGGGATCAAAGTGAAGATGAAAAGGTGAAATCATAAAACAGAAATTGATGTTAAATTGGATAAAGCCAGAATACTGTATAGAGCTGGAACTGCTGCCAATATCAAATTCATTTTTATGTTTCATTCTAACTTAACTGCTGAATCACCAATATCAAATCTGCAGATTAAAAAATATTTTAACTCCTGCCAATATTTTCAGCTGTGTGTGAGCGTTGCTATTCATAGCAATAGCATTTGGTGGTTTTAAATTTTGGCATTATAAATGCATAATATTATGTATTAGCAATCTAATGTTGCACTTTTAATATTAAATATGTATGCATAGTACTTAAAACTCTGCCAAATTAAAGTGCTATATTGTCGATAAATAGAAAGAATTTTAATTTTATGAGCAGCTGTCAAATTCTTGCCTGTTGTGTGACGATGTTGCTAATAACACTAATCAATGTTAATTGGGTCAGAGGCCATTCAAAGGTGTCTTTAGTAAGAAAGAGGAAGGCCTTCCAGTCCAGACATAATGTCACACACTAACAAATTAGTGTATATGAGTGTGAAATGATTGTCAGATAGTGTCAATAGTAAGTGTGATGAATGCATTCTGCGAACTGCCAAGCTAATAACATTGTGATGTGTTAGATTTGCTATTTATTGATGTACAAGTGTGGCAAATGTTAATATTTAAAAGCTGTCTTTTTTGTACAAGTTAAATTTGGCTCTGACAAAATTTCTTTGTATGCTCACCTACTTTGTTATGATTTTTATGATTACTGTGTGTGTCCTTTCTTTTACATCTTTCTTCTCTTTCTCTAGGACAAAAGAGAAGAAAAGAATCTTGCCAAAGCTAAAGCCTGGGAAGCAGAATTCTCCCGTCAATTCAAAAAACTAGTCCCTGTAAAAGTAGGTGTGGTATGGTCATCATCAGTCGTCGATGAAAACTCTAAATCTATTCTTGAAAGTTTCTCTGCAATTCCTCTTGTGCAGCTTCCAATAAAAATCACCGAGTCACAACCAGTAGCCAAAGTATCTGCATCCACCTCAAAGAAATTGGGGAAGCGTTGTCATGACGAAATAACAACGCCCACCATGAAATCTTTAAAGGACTTTTTCAAGTCATCGTTAAGTGACTCAAAAAGAGACAACGGTAATGTTGCTCGTTGCCTTGATCTTACTCCTACTCAACCAAAAAGACCAAAACTAACTACGCCCATTTTAGAAAATGCCACTCCTACAAACGTAATTTTAATCGATGAGTCTGATTCTAAAGAAAATATAGCTGTTTGGTGTGGTAACAATAAAGACACTCCCAGTTCTGATGAAAGAGTAGAAATTGTTCCAAATTCAGAGGAAAGAATGGAAATCAGTGATAGTAAAGATTGCAAGGATGAGGGTAAAGATTGCAAGGATGGGAGTAAAGATTACAAGGATGGGAGTAAAGAACTTCAGAAGATTGACTGGAATAAATGTCTTGCTGTGAGTCAGCAACTAACAGTCCCTGTTGATTGCCATTTGTAGATTACACAATAAAGCCATTTACTACTGATATCATGCGCATCATATATGCTTTATATAACAATCTCTTGCTCTCTCTTTCTTGATATTTTAATCAATTTGTGTTCTCATTTTGATGATTCTTTATATGTATTTGGATCACTTGATTTAAAATTAGTCTTGATATACAATAATTACCAAAACTTGCCTTTATAAGTTTACGGTGTGCATACAATTTTAAATTGGCTTTCATCTTCGCTTCTACTTTTATAATTATATTTCATGCAAACATTACTCTCCATTTTACTCTATAGTACAATGGGCATTCATTATTATTAAATTTTATTTTTTTAGATTTTTAATTTGGTGTTTTTGCTTATTATCACTACAGTTGCTAAACCCTGAAGCCATGGGCATAAAACACTTTGAAGTATGCACAATACCCAATACAGTACTACTGATAAGATTACACAGATGCTGCATATGCTTTATAGTAGTGATTTAGTGCCTGAATCACAACAAGTTGTTATTAACCTCTTGCTTGTACTTAAATATAACCCCATAATAAATATACCGGTATACTGTTAAGGTTTATTCCATGACTAACCATGTGTTGCCACTAGATATACACTCATAAATGGTAGCTTTGGTAGAGTATGTAGTAAGCAGGAGGTGACGTGAGGAGATGCTGATAGTAGGGAAATGTTTCTTTAATTGTGTCTGAATTCTTTTGTCTCCCTACACTTCAAGGAATTGTGTACTATGCAATTGAAAGGAATATTTTGTACTGTAACACAATTTCAAAATATATACAGTTAAGGTTAATGGGAAGAGATACTGATAGTAGGGAAATGTTTCTTTAATTACGTCAAAATTCTTTTGTCTCCCTACACTTCAAGGAATTGCGTACTATGCAATTGAATTTATTTCAAAGAAATATTTTGTATTGTAAGACACTAATTTTTTAAAATGTATGAAGTTAAGGCTATTCTCATCCATGGCTAACTATGTAAAATGTACACTAATAAATAAATGGTAGTTTTGGTAGAGTACCATATAGCGGGTTTATTCCAAGGGTAACAAATTTTGTGGATTTTTGAAGATTCGTGAAATTAAATTCCTTGAAAATCAATCTATTACGGTACAAGATGGCAGAAAATTGGCAATTCGCAAAAATTAATTCCGTGAACTTCTAAATGCAGACCATTCACGAAAATTATTATCCTCGAAATAAACCCGCTATATGGTATTTAGTAAGCAGGAGGTATCAAGTTAAGAAATGTGACAAAAACTGATTGAGTTAACTTATTGCCACTTAAGCATTTATTCAATGTACACTCATAAGTGAGAGTATGCAGTAAACAGGAGGTGACGTGAAAAGATGCTGACTGGTTTAAGCTGAAGGGATGTTTCATGAACTACGTCAAAATTCTTTGTCTCCCTACACTTCAAGGAATTGTGTTTAAGGAATTACTTTTATACTATGTAGTTAGAAATATTTGTACTGTAACACACTAATGCATAACTTTATAGTGTTGCTAATGCATAACCTATTAGTAATAGTGAAATATTTACAATGTAATGGGACAAATATGTATCAGATTCCAGGTTTAGAGAACAAGTATATAAGGGTCACTCACACAAACAGTCAGTCAGTCAAGACGTGAGTATGTCTCTCCTGTTAGTAGTTGTTCTCTTATTCTTCAGTAGCTCCTGCAGTGTCTCCTCTGGTCAGTATTATGTGTCTGATGACTGCAGTTCAGTTACTCAGTCACCCTGTAATCCTTTACCAGTGTATGCTGGGGATATGTCTCAATACAATAACACCATCTTCTACTTCATTGGAACTAGTGTCGTTAACTTTACTTTTTCAATGGACTCAGTACAGAATATAACTCTACATGGACTGGACCAGTCTCCTACCATTTACTGCCTCTATTATGGGTCTATACAGACCTATGCAAGCAGTCATGTCAGTTTCAGTAACATATTGTTCCAGGAATGCTCCGTAAGTTTGGAATTCTCAAATAATATCACAATTACTGGTTCTGTTTTTAAAAGCCGAC
The DNA here is from genome assembly GCF_000090795.2 of Amphimedon queenslandica. NCBI lineage: Eukaryota > Metazoa > Porifera > Demospongiae > Haplosclerida > Niphatidae > Amphimedon > Amphimedon queenslandica. The sequence goes on from NW_003546567.1 coordinate 103,580, forward strand.
GTGTTAGACTTGGCAATGTTTTTGATAGTAAGGTAACATCTTCAGCTTTTGATAATGCTACCCATGGTTTATATATTATCTATTATCTACCATTCGTGTGCTATCATGAATTACAACATTACTCATTAACACTGACTAATGTTACTATGACTAGTAACTATGGCCTTACCCTATGTCTGAATCACGGTACCTCATATAACATATCAGTTATTCTTGATAATGTCACCAGTGGGAATGGTGCTTCTAATTATTTCAGTGAATCTCTTTTTTCTCTGTATATTACCAATTCATTAATATCTAATTCACGAGCTAATTCAGATGCAGGATTTTCTTTTAATTTTTTTGCATTTCAGCAATCAAAAAATTGTGATATCAAAGGCACTCAGTCACAATCCACTATTTTAATTGAAGACTCTCAATTTCACAACAATACTTATGGATTTAGGCTTACTGGAAGCTATTCTGAATTAAATACCTATCATACTATTATTATTACTGTTCGGTCATGTTCAATACGTGACAATAATTACGGTTTATCAGTTAATGGACATTTATCGGCATTAATTCATATGAATTTTATAAATACTGAACTTGTTGGAAACAGAAGAAATGAGCTAACAGGGTGCCTTTCTATTATTCTTAATAACATTACTGTTGCAAATAGTCTATTAACAGGGCTGGTGGTTATAGCCTCTGTAGTAACTGTGGAAAATAGACTATCAATTAAGAATAATACTGGAGTGGTTGGAGGAGCTATAGCAATAAATGGCTCATCTGTCATGTTGCTATCATCATCAGCTAACTTGGAGTTCATTGATAATCATGCATCTTATAAAGGTGGAGGGATTTATATTGATCAGCAAACTCGATGTCAATTTATACGTAAACATGGTTTAGTGTCACCCATACCTCTTACGTTAAAGGGTAATACAGCCGGAGTGGCTGGAAATGATACATATGGGCAAACCCATTCATTGTTCAATGGTTTATTCACTTTGACAAATCCTAAAATTGATACATCAAGTGATGAGGCTCTGCTCATTTTTTGTGATCCTGATAGCAATAATGCCATACCAATTTGGGATTACGAAGTGCAACATGTTTTTCCAGGTCAAGCACTGAAATATAATGTTGCATTTTTTTCCGAAAATTACAACGGCTCATACAGTTTTACAGATGGCACAATCACGTTAGTTATTAATGGAACATTTGAAATAAACAAGTACATTGCTAAATGTTCACTTGTTGAATACACACCAAAATATATCAGCTATGGAGAACATATCATTGCAGTCACTGTCACTATTCATGGGTTATCAAACTTACAGTATAATATTCCCTTCATTTTTAATGAGTGTCCTATTGGTTTCAGTGTAAACAGTTCAGGTGTATGCACTTGCAGTGTTTCAAGAGAGAATGTGACATGTGATATAGATAGTCTAAACATTACACACAATGGTCTACTGTGGATTGGAACATATGATACCAGTACACCTTTCAATGCTAATGAAACCAATCCTAATGCATGCATTATCAATGAGAACTGTCTCTTCTATTGCTCTCCTAATCCTGTTACCTTTCAGTTGAATGACACTGATACTCAATGTGTGGATAATAGAGGACACAGAATGTGTGGATCATGTAGAGAAGGATACAGTCTACTAATGGGATCAAACAAGTGTGGACATTGTCGTAATAATTACATAATAATAGCTTGGATTGCTCTGTTTGCAGTGATGGGTATACTACTTGTGGTTCTACTGATTGCTCTCAATTTAACATTATCATTGGGTACACTCAATGGTCTATTGTTCTATGCTAACATTGTCAAGTTATACGAGCCAGTCTTTTTAAGGGAAGGAGCATTACCAATCTTGAGTCAAGTCATATCATGGATTAACTTAGACTTTGGGTTTGAGATATGTTTTTACAATGGTATGGATAGTTATGCTAAACAATGGCTTCAGTTTGCTTTCCCTCTCTACCTGTGGATAATTATCTTTATTATTATACGGTTGTGTAAAAGATACGGTAAGATGTCAAAATTGATGGGGTCTCATGTTGTTCCTGTTTTATGTACACTTACTTTTCTTTCGTATACTAAACTAGTATGTACTATTGTTATTGTACTACACAAGCGTGAGGTAACTCTTAACTGTACAAATGAGTCAGTAAGCTCAGTTAGTTTATGGTATGAGGATCCTAATGTTGAATATGCTAAAGGGAAGCATGCTGGACTATTTGGATTTGCCCTATTGGTGTCTGTTTTCTTTGTCATACCATACACACTGTTCCTTTTATGTCATTCGGTAATTGAGAGGCGTCTGTCGCATTTTAAACTGTTTAAAAGTTGGAGTCGTTTCAAGCCCATTATTGATGCTTATAGTGGTCCAATGAAAGATGATTATCGGTTCTGGCCTGGTCTACTGCTAGTGACTAGGATACCAGTACTTTTAATTGTCACCTTTTTAAAAAATGAATCGCATTTCTTGCTGTTGGCAGTAGCAGCTATTATCCTCTCCCTTAGTTTTATCTTTGGTGGTGTGTACAGAAAGAAAGTAAACACAATCATAGAATTTTGGTTCCTGTTAAACTTGTGCATCATGGCTACTTTATCTGTAGCTTTTAATGATGACAGTAAAGCATTGATCTGGTACAATACTTGTTTATCTGTTTTTGTTTTCAGTTTTATTTTGATTGTTATTTATCATCTTCACCTGCAGTTATCACATATGAAATGTTATGATGCTCTAACTAAGAAGTTATTCAAGAAACAAGATGAAGATGATCAAGATGTCACTGAATTGCATAAAACTGTTGATCAACAAATGAGAGAAATTGTACCAAGTTCTACTGATGTTAAACTCACTACTAGTCGTGAATCAGTTGTTGATTTGTTTCAGTATAGTATTTAGTTAATTAATCATACTATCTATCATTAATTTTTGCTACTTCAGTTTTAAAAAAAAGAATGTTCTTAAAAATCAAACAAAGATTAAAATAACAATGCTTTTTATTGAAACTAATTTCATTTTACCCTTCTACATGCAAACATTATCAAATTACAGTTATTGTAAAGGTCATGTGTACAGAGATACTATTGGATAATGTACTGTATGTAAATTATGTGGTGACATTAAGAACAGAATAAGTAACAAATGGTTGCTACTGAACAAGCAGTAAATATTTGATAACAAAACCAACAAGCAATGCAATACATAACAATAGCAGCAATACAATAACAAACAAAAATGAACAACAATATTGCATCAAATCTCAAGTTGTCATGTTCATCAAATCTTAGATATTACTATCTATTACTATGATTATAGTAGTGTTTGTTTAAGGTATAAAAGCAAAAATTTGACAGTCACTATTGCTGGCTATGTCGTGTGGATACTTCGGATCATTAAGCCAATGGTTAAGCTATCTTTCTTGCACAAAGAATATCCGGGTTCAATTCCCGGGTGATCAACCTTACATCCACTGACGCAATCCAGCTTTTTTCATTTTTTCGGCCATCAATCGTTTTCATGATACACTAATTATTGGTATCTTTATTATGGATCATGCCCTTTTTATCATGCATGAATACATTAGTCAGAGATCATCAATCATGATTAAAGTCCATTTGCATTCACCTGAGCCCAGGAAGTGATTAGAAACCCCACCCAATAATTAACACAATGCAATAATTATTGTGAAAAGTATGGCTGTACTTTCTGCATGGGTTATACAGCCAACTTGGAGCTAAAGAGCTAAAGCTGCTTCTTAAGTAGTACAATAGATGCGGCAAAAGGAGAGGAATGCACTAGTATGTTTATTTTTACAATAGAACTTGTAAGTCAAAAGTTATTGCAAGAAAACAAGGGCTCAGGTGAACACAAATGGACTTTAGTAGCTTCATCAACTGCTACACTTGTGACATCATTGGTGCGTGGGTGGAGGTAAATTAATTGGACTGCTCTATGGAAATTATTGTTGTGAACCACCAACTATTGTAAGAATAAAAGCATTATAATATTGATGATGGTGATAATAGATCTAAATGTATATTAAAGGTGACAATTATAGAGAAACGAAAAGGACTCGACCCATAATCTTGTGTATAATTTTGAGTGGATTGAGATTAAAACTGGATCTTTAGTGATGCATGTACAGGTATTCTTATGTGTAGCCAAAATTGAGTTTGTTACAAGCTTTCAAAGTTTGGTCAAAATCTTGAATTGTTATACAAAGACTTTAGCCAAATCATAAATACGGACTTGAATCTATGGCCAAATTTTGTCAAAAATGGCTAGGAGAGAATTCTCCATTTTAATAATTTTTTCTAATACATATACATGTTCTTATGTTGTGTAGAAAGTTTGAACTCATTCCGATCAAATTTGAATTTTTTATGAATTCTTAAAGTTATTTAAAATTGGGCTCAAGACCAAAGGCTATAGCCTTTGGTCAAAAGCCAAATTTTGCCAAAAATGACTAGGAGAGAATTCTATATTTTTATAATTTTTTCTGATACATATACATGTTCTTATGTTGTGTAGAGAGTTTGAACTCATTCCGATCAAATTTGGATTTTTTATGAATTCTTAAAGTTATTTAAAATTGGGCTCAAGACCAAAAAAGCCAAATTTTGTCAAAAAAATGACTAGGAAAGAATTCTCTATTTTATAATTTTTTCTGATACATATACATGTTCTTATGTTGTGTAGAAAGTTTGAACTCATTCTGATCAAATTTGGATTTTTTAATGAATTTTTAAAGTTATTTCAAAAATGGGCCCGAGACCAAAGGCTATAGCCTTTGGTCAAAGCCAAATTTTGCCAAAGATGACTAGGAGAGAATTCTCTATTTTTATAATTTTTTCTGATACATATACATGTTCTTATGTTGTGTATAAAGTTTGAACTGATTTTGATCATGTTTATATTTGTTATGTTTTTTTTAATTTGCTCAATAATTGGATCAATGTCCTGTACTGTAGTACAGGGGGTTTAGCCAATTTTTGAAAAAAATAAAACAGAAAAAAATTTTCAATTTTTATAATTAAAAAAAATACATATACATGTTCTTATGTTGTGTAGAAAGTTTGAGCAAAATCCGATTAAAATTGAATTTTATATAAATTTCTAAAAGTTACTCAAAAACTGGGTCACTTCACCAAAAATGAATAAAAGAAAATTCTTCATTTTAATGATTTTTTCTGATACATATGCATGTCCTTACGTTAAATTTTGAGCTGGATTTAATATAATTTTAATTTTTAAAACTGCTCAAATGTCTTACCAAACTACCTGTAGTGTACTATAAATTTCAAAAGGAAATTGAGTTGGAGCTTCAGGACACGTATGATAATTGACTAGTGCTGTAATTCCAGGATAATCGTCTTTTATTATTATTATGTCAAATTAGCTAATTAGATTTGTACATGTACATGTGTATGTCTAGCTACCTACACATCCTGTGTGTTCTTAAAGATGTGGTCACTGAAAATTGCATTAGTTCATAGTAAATGTAAGTACTTTGTGTGCATTTACAAACTAAGAGTACTCTTTGACTAATTTTAGTACATGTTTGTAACAAATTATTAATATAATTAATTTGTTTCACCAGAATTCTGTCAGACAACAAACTGGGGAAATTTGTACTACATGTTTTGGTAGTACTTGTAATGTTTTAACCATCTGCTGCTAGGTATTGCCCTATTATTGCTTACTAGAATTTTATAAAGTTTCTCAGTATTCTTCAAACAGTTATTACTTTGTGGTTCAGCAGTATCAATATCATGCAGTTATGTGGATGTATGTTAATTTCTTTTGATCGTTTATTTACTATAGCACCTATTGTGGGACACATGGATATATATGACCACAATTGAATACTGCTATGTGAATATCATCATACATGTGTAGTAAGCAGCTTCCACTATGCAGTTGTGTTGTGTTGTATATTTTAAAGTAACAGCAAATTTTGCTTTTGATGGCATAGATGATAGCTTATGTTTTTTTCTTTCTTTCTCTCTCTCTCCTTCCTCCTCTCTCTTTTCCTTAAATCTACTAGTATTTGGCATAAATTATTATGGTTGCTCATCTTGGAAGTTGGAACAATTGAGAACTTTTGTCCACAAAGAGTTCAGATTATATGCTAACTCCAGATTTATAATCACTAGAGACTGCAGATGATGCTCAGGTTTGTCTTTCTTGCACGCTATGGTAATATTCTTTTAACTATAAATATGAAAGGATTCTGTTGTGATGGCTATTTGCCTTAATATGATTTATTATAGACAGTGAGTAGAGCGACACCAAGTACTTAGCATACGCTTACTAGTATATTGTGTTTTCTATAGACTAGAGATGAGTATACCTTATTGGGCAGGCTCTTCGTATCAGCATAGAAATGATTCTCCTTTGTGATGTAGCTCATCACTTTATTTTAATAATATATGGTTATTTTAATAGGTCTCTCAATTCCCCATTTCATTGAGCACAATGTATACCATACTGTCTATAGCAATTCTACATAATTGTCTTGTGTTATTCCTAATGCACACTTTTATTATGAAATAAGTAACACTTTGAGCATATAAACATTAAGTAAATCTTTATAAATGAGAGTTTGTGTCGGTCTGGTTCCCATGCTCTTTTAACACTTATATTACTCTGTTGATTGGTTTGTAGTAAAATGTCACTGGTGTTTAATTAAGACATAATTGTAATCTTTGTTATCAGATTTAGTGGCATGTGCATAAAGTTCTTATTATAATCATTTGCTAAAAACAGGGTGAAATTAAATTTGCTCTATAAATACATTAAACAGTAGGACTGTGTATGCATGCACGTTCTACTTGAGTGACCATTATTAGAATGGAATGTAATTAGACTTAGACTATGCCACCTGTATAATTTTCTGAAACCTCTGAAGGTATTGTCATACCCACACAAATTTTTGGCTATAAACTGGAGATGTATTGCAAGATTTAGCTACCTATACACTCAGTCAGCTCACAGATGAATTTTCTGTTATTTCTACTGGGGGCCACTCTTTTTCAGTTGTGTTTAGGGGAAGAAGAGAACAATGATATATATGGCATTGCCTATAATTCTGATGATCTCATAGATGGCTACAGCAAAACTATTGCTACATCTTTCTTTCTCTATACATCAATTTCACCAACAGACTTTATTGCCAACCTTGAGCCAACAACTGTTTACAGCCATGAAACAGGTCATAGTAGCTTGAGTTCATTTGCACCTGCTTCTTCATCATATCAGTCTTTAACTGGCTCGCTCTCTCCTACTGAATTGCTTCATGATGTCAGTACAGCAAAGCTATCATCATTTACAACCAGCACAAGCTCGGGAGATATCTCATTAGTTGCAGCTACAGATTCACCATCTTATGTGCAGTCAATGCTGGTAAAGTCAAGCTCACCTAGCACCGAACCAATCTTTCCATCAAGTGTTGATTTAGCTCAGCTAGAAGCACAAAGTAGCACTAAATCAATGCAAGCATATTCAGCTTCACAAAGAAGTGAATCAAATTTAGCATCAACAGCCTTGGTAAGTGCTAGATCAACTCAGTCACTAGATCTATCAGCATCCCCAATTTTTGAAGTAACTCAATCAGTTTCAGCTGTGATAACAACAGAATCAACTCAATTAGGCCTGCCAAGTCCTGAATCAACACATAGTGCTACTTCAGTTATTACTGAATCAACAGAAACATTTTTAGTTTCGTCAATTACTCAGTCATCACAACTACTTTCAGCCTCACAAAGTAGTGAATCATATTCCCTTATTTCAACTATGCCAATCACTAAATCAACGCAATTGATATCAATTTCACTAAGTCATAACTTATCTCAATCAACTTTAATTTTTGCAACTGTATCATCTCAATTTATTTTAGCATCATCAATCGCTGAATTTCCTTTGCCTACTGAATCAACACGAGTCATACTAGCCTCGTCAGTTGTTCAATTGACGCAATCAATTTTAGCTTCAGCAAATACCAAATTAACTCAAACAATGTCAGCTTTATCACATGCTGACACATCTCAATTTATTTCAAATTATCCAATCACTCAATCAATTTCATTAGCTTCACCAAGTGTTGAATTAACTCAGTCATCAGAAATTACAGAGTCATTTACAAGTTCACCAATCAATGAGTCACATTATGTAATATCAACCTCACCAAGTGTTCAATTAACACAACTTAGTTCAGGCTCGTTAATTATTAAATCAACTCAATTATTATCAGCTTCAGCAATTATTGAAACAAGTCGATCAATTTCTGATTCACCAATCACTACATTAACTCAATCAAATTCACCTCTGCCAAGTACTGCATTAGTTTCAGGTTTGCCAAGTACTGAATTAATTTTACCTTCACAAAGTATTGAATCAACACAATTAATTTCTGCTTCACCAAGTTCTATGTCATCTCAATTTGTTTCAGCTTTGCTAATCACTAAATCAACTCAATTAACATTTGCTTTTTCTACTGAATCATCTCCAAGTGTAGAACTAACACAATCTATTTCACCATCTGAATCAACAAAATTCATATCAGTTGTTAAATCAACCCAATCAATTTCAACTTTACTAATGACCAAATCAGTATCAGCCTTGCCAAGTGTTGAAGTAACTCAATCAATTATAACTTTATCAATAACTGGATTGACCCAAACAACTTCGACAGTTACAGAATCAACTCGAACGATTTCTGCAACACCAACTTTGTTGATCAATGAATCAACACAATCAATGTCAGCACCACCATGTGTTGAGTTAACTCAATCAATTTTAAATTTACCAATCACTGAATTAACTCAAATATTATCAGCTTCGGCATATGCTGAATCAACTCCATCAATTTCTGCTTCAACAAGTGCAGAAATATTTTTAACTTCGTCAATCACTAAATCAGCACAATCAATATCAGCCTCACCAAGTGTTCAATTAGTTTCAGGTTTGCCAAGTACTGAATTAATTTTACCTTCACAAAGTATATTAACACAATCAATTTCTGCTTCAACAAGCATTGAATCAACTCAATCAATTTCTACTTCACCAAGTGTTGAATCAACTCGATCAACTTCTGCTTCAACAATTACTGAATCAATTCAATCAACTTCTGGTTCAATAAAAACTGAATTGAGTCAATCAATTTCTGCTTCAGAAAGTGTTGAATCAACTCAATCAATTTCTGCTTCAGAAAGTGTTCAATCAACTCAATCAATTTCTGCTTTAACAAAAACTGAATTGAGTCAATCAATTTCTGCTTCGCCAAGCATTGAATCAACTCAATCATATCCTGCTTCACCAAGTGTTGAATCAACTCAATCAACTTCTGCTTCACAAAATGTTGAATCAACTCAATCCTTTTCTGCTTCAACAAATGCTGAATTAACACCAAGTGTTAAATCAACTCAATTATTTTCTGCTTCAGAAAGTGTTACAACTCAATCAATTTCTGCTTCACCTAGTGTTGAAACAACTAAATCAATTTCTGATTCAGAAACTGTTGAATCAACTCAATCATTTTCTGCTTCAACAAATACTGAATTGAGTCAATCAATTTTTGCTTCACCAAGAATTGAATCAACTCAATCATATTCTGCTTCACCAAATGTCGAATCCACTGAAACAACTTCTGCTTCAACAAAAACTCAATTGACTCAATCAATTTTTGATTCACCAAGTGTTGAATCAACTCAATCAATTTCTGCTTCACAAAGCATTGAATCTACTCAATCATTTTCTGCTTCAATAAATACTGAATTAACACCTAGTGTTAAATCAACTCAATCAATTTTTGCTTCACCAAGCATTGAATCAACTCAATCATTTTCTGCTTCAACAAATACTGAATTGAGTCAATCAATTCCTGCTTCACCAAGCATTGAATCAACTCAATCATTTTCTGCTTCACCAAGTGTTGAATCAATTCAATCATATTCTGCTTCACCAAGTGTTGAATTAACTCCATCAATTTATGCTTCACCAAGCATTAAATTAACTCAATCATTTTCTGCTTCACCAAGTGTTGAATCAACTGAATCATTTTCTACTTCGCCAAGCATTGAATCAATTCAATCAACTTCTGCTTCAACAAATACTCAATTGACTCAATCAATTTTTGCTTCACCAAGTGTTGAATCAACTCAATCATTTTCTGCTTCAACAAATACTGATTTGAGTCAATCAATTCCTGCTTCACCAAGCGTTGAATCAACTCAATCATATTCTGCTTCACCAAGTGTTGAATCAACTCCATCAATTTATGCTTCACCAAGCATTGAATCAACTCAATCATACTCTGCTTCACCAAGTGTTGAATCAACTCAATCACCTTCTGCTTCAACAAATACTCAATTGACTCAATCAATTTTTGCTTCACCAAGTGTTGAATCAACTCAATCATATTCTACTTCACCAAGTGTTGAATCAACTCAATCAACTTCTGCTTCAACAAATACTGAATTGACTCAATCAATTCCTGCTTCACATAGCATTGAATCAACTCAATCATTTTCTGCTGCAATAGATACAGAATTAACACCTAGTGTTAAATCAACTCAATCAATTTTTGCTTCACAAAGTGTTGAATCAACTCAATCATTTTATGCTTCAACAAATACTAAATTGAGTCAATCAATTCCTGCTTCACCAAGCATTGAATCAACTCAATCATATTCTGCTTCACCAAGTGTTGAATCAACTCCATCAATTTATGCTTCACCAAGCATTAAATCAACTCAATCATATTCTGCTTCACCAAGTGTTGAATCAACTCAATCAATTCATGCTTCACCAATCATAAAATCAACTCAATCATTTTCTGCTTCACCTAATGTTGAATCAACTCAATCAATTGCTGCTTCACCAAGCATTGAATCAACTCAATCAATTTCTGCTTCAACAAGCATTGAACCAAATCAATCATTTCCTGCTTCACCAAATGTTGAATCAACTCCATCAATTCATGCTTCACCAAATGTTGAATCAACTCCATCAATTCATGCTTCACCAAGCATTAAATCAACTCAATCATTTTCTGCTTCACCAAGTGTTAAATCAACTGAATCATTTTCATCTTCAGCAAGTGTTGAATCAACTCAATCAACTTCTGCTTCAACAAATACTCAATTGACTCAATCACCTTCTGCTTCAACAAATACTCAATCAACTCAATCATTTTCTGCTTCACCAAGCATTGAATCAACTCAATCATATTCTGCTTCACCAAGTGTTGAATCAACTCAATCAACTTCTGCTTCAACAAATACTGAATTGACTCAATCAATTCCTGCTTCACATAGCATTGAATCAACTCAATCATTTTCTGCTGCAATAGATACAGAATTAACACCTAGTGTTAAATCAACTCAATCAATTTTTGCTTCACAAAGTGTTGAATCAACTCAATCATTTTATGCTTCAACAAATACTGAATTGAGTCAATCAATTCCTGCTTCACCAAGCATTGAATCGACTCAATCATATTCTGCTTCACCAAATGTTGAATCAACTCCATCAATTTATGCTTCACCAAGCATTAAATCAACTCAATCATATTCTGCTTCACCAAGTGTTGAATCAACTCAATCAATTCATGCTTCACCAATCATTAAATCAACTCAATCATTTTCTGCTTCACCTAATGTTGAATCAACTCAATCAATTGCTGCTTCACCAAGCATTGAACCAACTCAATCATTTTCTGCTTCACCAAGTGTTGAATCAACTGAATCATTTTCATCTTCAGCAAGTGTTGAATCAACTCAATCAACTTCTGCTTCAACAAATACTCAATTGACTCAATCAATTTCTGCTTCATCAAGCATTGAATCAACTCAATCATTTTCTGCTTCAACAAATACTGAATTGAGTCAATCAATTCCTGCTTCACCAAGCATTGAATCAACTCAATCATATTCTGCTTCACCAAGTGTTGAATCAACTCCATCAATTTATGCTTCACCAAGCATTAAATCAACTCAATCATTTTCTTCTTCACCAAGCATTGAATCAACTCAATCATATTCTGCTTCACCAAGTGTTGAATCAACTCAATCAACTTCTGCTTCAACAAATACTGAATTGACTAAATCAATTTCTTCTTCACCAAGCATTGAATCAACTCAATCATTTTCTGCTTCACCAAGTGTTGAATCAACTCAATCATATTCTGCTTCACCAAGTGTTGAATCAACTCAATCATATTCTGCTTCACCAAGCATTGAACCAATCCAATCATTTTCTACTTCGCCAAGCATTGAATCAATTCAATCAACTTCTGCTTCAACAAATACTCAATTGACTCAATCAATTTTTGCTTCACCAAGTGTTGAATCAACTCAATCATTTTCTGCTTCAACAAATACTGATTTGAGTCAATCAATTCCTGCTTCACCAAGCGTTGAATCAACTCAATCATATTCTGCTTCACCAAATGTTGAATCAACTCCATCAATTTATGCTTCACCAAGCATTGAATCAGCTCAATCATACTCTGCTTCACCAAGTGTTGAATCAACTCAATCACCTTCTGCTTCAACAAATACTCAATTGACTCAATCAATTTTTGCTTCACCAAGTGTTGAATCAACTCAATCATATTCTACTTCACCAAGTGTTGAATCAACTCAATCAACTTCTGCTTCAACAAATACTGAATTGACTCAATCAATTCCTGCTTCACATAGCATTGAATCAACTCAATCATTTTCTGCTGCAATAGATACAGAATTAACAACTAGTGTTAAATCAACTCAATCAATTTTTGCTTCACAAAGTGTTGAATCAACTCAATCATTTTATGCTTCAACAAATACTAAATTGAGTCAATCAATTCCTGCTCA
>NW_003546568.1:0-3806 GCF_000090795.2 Amphimedon queenslandica
GACAAATACGTTTCATGGTTCAATTTTGAACTTGTTGTCAAGTTAGTCAATACTTTCATTACTGATGAGAGAGATTTACAGAGGAAGTGGTCTACATATCGTGAGAAATTAAAAGATTATTTTAAAAATAACAATACTCCAGCAGTTCAAATTGCAGACTCAATTGAGTTTGGTCTTTCTGATGTTCCAGGCACTAAAGTAATGATTGCTAAGGTTGCCAGAGACGACTACACATTAAATGATTTATATTTCTTTCACAAGCTAATCGCTGATGCACTTGAAGTTCCTCAATATAAATTCTACTTTTGTACGATTGATGATGGCTGCATGGAATTAAAATATTCCATTCCTGATTTTCTTTATTCTGTTCTGTTTCCATTAACCAATCAACAGTGTGATTCATTGGCTGAGATTGGAATCATAAAAATTACTTGTCATGATTATGTACATGAAATGAAGCAGGTATGTCATTAATTACAAAAAAATATTCATAATCATATTTTTTATTATTATAGTTGCCAGAAAATAAATTAAAGAAGCTTCATGATTCTCCTATTAGTAATAAAAATTATTATTAACTTTATTTATGATAAATTATATAGATATTTATGATCCTCTCTGGTATGAGAATACCAGCACTCCAGTGAATGAAGCATGTTGGAGAGGATTAAAAGATGAAGTACAACAATTGATTGACAAGACTGGCCTTCAGGAAAGAGGTAAAAATGGATGGAGTCCACCATTAGCTGCTTCATATGGTGGCCACATTGATGTGCTCTGTCTCCTCATTGATGTTTATCATTGCGATCCTTCACAAGGTGATGATGATGGTGTTATTAGTTTACACATGGCCTCATATAAAGGCCATCTCAATATTGCACAGTATCTAGTTAATGAATGTCACGTTGATTCAGACATAGCAGATAGCTCTGGTAACACGGGATTGCTTTACTCAGCACTGGGTGGTCACGTTGACCTCGTAATTATGTTTTTAAAGAAGAAGTGTAACGTGTCTCAGGTGAATAGAGAAGGATCAACTTTATCATTATTGGCATGTAAGAGTGGACAGGTAGCATTAATTGATCAGCTTAAGCAGTTTGATATTTTCTCAGAAGATGAGATAGATTTTAACGGATGTGGAATAGTACATTATTGTGCTATGAGTGATAGTGTAGAGCTTCTAGTGTATCTTTATAATAATCATAAAAGTGAACTATTTAAAAAAAGAGATCGTTTTGGTACAACTCCACTTCATATAGCAAGCCAGTATGCTTCATCAGGTTTGATTATGAAAATGGTTAATATTTTTGGATATAAAGTATTACTAGAAGCTGATTATAGTGGTCGGTCTTCTCTTCATTACTTATGCAGTGGATTGGTTGATAAATACTGCATTACAGAAGTGTATAATAAGCTCACTGCACCATGTGATATACCTTTACTTAAGCAAATTTCAACATTTTTTGTGAGTTCCAAAAAAGACTGGCATAAATTTATATCATTAAATATAAATGTTACTAAACAGCATAAAAGAGTGAGCCTTTTGTCTACACTCCTCAAAAAGACAAGCGTTATTAATAATTTCAATATAAATTCTATTACTGCTACTGGTCAATCATTGGTTCATTTAGCAGGTACTAGTGGTAGTATATTATTAGTGAAGGTATTAGAGGAGTATGGTATTAATACAAGTTCATTAGATTATGAGGGTCGGTCTGCAGTACATTATGCTGCTTTATCAGGATCACCTACTCTACTCAGTTATACTGTATCTGAGTATAGGTTGAATGCCAGTCAACCAGACTACAAAAGTGTAGTACCATTAGCATTAGCTTGTATGTCAGGTAGTATCAATGCAGTAGAATATATTATGAATACTACTGACATTGATATTAATATAACCTGTAATGAGGGTAAAACACCTCTTCATTATTCATGTCGTCATGGTAACATTGAACTGAGTCGGTATCTCATTGAAGTACAAGACAGTGACATTAACATAACAGATAATGATAATTGGAATGCATTAGGTCATAATGCTATGAGTGGTAACATGAAGCTAGTCCGATACCTCATTAATATTCATCAATTGCCTCTAACATCAGTGGTGTTACTTCAAGCAGTTTGTAGTACTAAAGTATCATTAATTAAATTATTAGTTAATGAATATAAACTAAATCCTCAAACTAAAGCTGGTGATGGTATGCAAGCAGTTCATATTGCAGCTGAAGTTGGTGCTATTGATGTCTTAGAGTATTTAGTAAAAGATTGTGGATGTGATTTGGATAGAGTAGGTGATGCAGACAACACAAACGTGTTTCATTATTCTTCAGTGAATGGTCATTTTTTATTTATTAAATATATTATTAATAATTATCCACAATTTACTAGCCTATTACATTCTACTGGTGATAATGTTTCCCTTCCAATTCATTATGCCTGTGCTAGTGGTGTAATACAACTAGTGACATTTCTAATTGATGTAATGAAATGTGATGTCACTACTGAAGATAAGGATGGATACAATTGTGTCACAAGTGCATGTAAATCTGGTAATCTTGATCTTTTAAAATTGTTAATAGAACAATATAACCTCAATCCGAGAATATTTAGCAGAGCATCATCACCAGTAGCTGCAGTGGCCTTTGGACATGTTCATATACTAGAATGGCTCAGACAAGAGTATCATATCAATGTAGCCTCATTTCAGAATGGTGTATTACCATTTTATGCTGCACAAGACAACCGTTTGTATTGTTTAAAGCATTTATTAAACAATTATTCATTTGATATTAATGCCACTAAACTCTTTGATGATATTCAATCTACACTGCTTCACATAGCATGTCAGGAAGGACATGTTGCTATAGTTCTCTACCTCACTAGTTTTCCTCAGTGTGACGTATCAGCTAAAACATCAAAAGGATCAAGAGCTCTTCATTTATCATGTAAAAGTCATTCTCTTCCTATACTCAAACATCTAGTGGAGGAGCATCAGTTGGATCTCACCATTAAAGATTACAATGGAATGGCTCCAGTTCATGTAGCCTGTGAAGAAGGATCATTGAGTATAGTCAAGTACATTATAGACCATTCACCATTATCTCTTGATATGACCGACTCCTTTGGATGTACTCCACTACTTATTGCAGCTTTCTCTAAGAACCTTCCCATCATTCGTTACCTCAACAGTAAAAACTGCAACATTTCTATTCTGGACGATAAAGGGTTTAATGTAATACACATATCGGCAAAGGGAGGGTCTTTGGATATATTGAGGTTTTTCATTGATGGTCATTACTGTAATCCTGATATCACTGATGCTTCTGGTCGTACTCCACTTTATCTGTCAGCTCAAGAGGGTCACTTGGAAATAGTAGAATATCTATTGGATAGTCCAAGCTACAATAAACCACGTGTAGAATTAGTAGACATGGCAGATAGCAATGGTAACACAGCACTTCATGCAGCATGCAGCCAGGGTCATCCTGATATAGTGTCTACTATAGCAGGAGCTTACAAGTCTCTTAATATTGATATTTATTCAATTAATGAGAAGAGAGAGACTCCATTACACTTAGCAGCAGCTAATGGTCACGTTAATACAGTCGTGTCTCTCTTATCAGCCACTACTGGTACTAGAAATCATGAGAAGCTTCTTGGAGCAGTGGATGGTGAAGGTTGTTCTTGTCTTCATTTAGCTTGTCAAAATGGTCACTATAGGATGGCACTGTATCTGTCTGAGGTGTATCCAGCTAATGTTTATAGTGTGAATAATAATGAGGAAGGATTGCTTCATGGAGCTG
>NW_003546568.1:4059-6888 GCF_000090795.2 Amphimedon queenslandica
ATGCTGAGTCTATTGTTAAGTTTCTTGAGGCTAGAATTAGTTTATCAAAATTGGCTTGTGAGTTTGTCGAAGAGGCAGAGAAAAGACAGCTAGTACCAATAGCTACTAAACCTCGTCCTTCATTTTTATCTTCTTAAATCTTAAACTATAACACTACATAAATAGATATCTTTCTTGTAATTGTCATTGTCGTACTTCATTCTTTTTGTTCGTTTTCATTTGTTTCGTTCGTTCTTGTTGGAATCTTTTCAATTCTTTTGTACGTATTACCAATTCACCACATCACACTCATTCTCTACTACACCTTCTCTACACAAACACATTCGATCGTTTCCTTTCTTCATTATATTAACACTATGGCACCAAATCTCTCTCTCATTAACTTTAATACCTTCAAGAATAATGGAGACTTCTTGTTAGGTAAATTTTTTTTCGCAGGAGGGCAATTTTTTCTATTTTTTTAATAATGTTTTTTTACAGTAAAGTAATGCTCAGTATTTATTTATTATTTCTATTGGTAGTTGTTATACAATATGCAGCATTATGATGATTTCCTCTGGTTTATTATTCTTATTTTTGTTATAATAAATCATTCATTGTTGTATTGTATATTATGTTGTATTGTTTATGAGCATTAATAGTTTGTGTACTTGTTTCTGCTCCACTTTTTATTGAAATGAGATTTCTTTTACATGCCATAGCTTTTATACATTAACTTTTATTGAATGTGTTTATATGCATTGATATTACTTATCATTAGTAACGCTTTTATTAATTACTATCAAAACTATTTTTGTCAATGTATGTTATTATCATTGCTATTATTATTGTTATTGTTGTTGTTGTTGTTGTTAATGTTATTTTGTGAGTTAGCTATCAAACCAAAAGTTGTTGTTATCATTATTATTATTATTATTATTATTATTAATACTATTGCTGTTGTTGTTAATGTTATTATTTAGTAAGCTAATGAATTGAACCAAAATATAAACTAGTACTTTAAAAGTTATTGACATTAATTTTTTACAATAAATATAATTATTTGTTTATATTTTTAATGTTACTCTGTACTATGCTGTTATTAAAAATAATTCTTAAAAATAAGGTCATGTTTATGCGACTCCACCTCATCATTTTTGTTATTCCTGTTTCAGGTGTTTACACTAATCCAGCAGCTGCATTGTCATTAGAATTTATCATTTGTTTATAGAATTATTCTTTTTAGTATTTGTTTTTATTTTGTTTGGATTTGATATCAGTGTAAACCCAACCAAAAATATTTTCGTTTTTGTTTAAAACGTAGTCGTGTAAATGTGGCCTAAATTAAAAATACATTTAAGGAAATGTAGGAAGCTCTATGTCCATGGATAATGAACTAAAGGCTCCATTGTAAGTTTATTTAAGAATTACTGATCCTTTTATATAATATTAATGTAATACTGAGTTGATATCATGTTATTTTCAGTGTAGGCTGCTGAAGTTGAGGCTGAAGGCTCTGGACTTATGAGTAATTGTAAGTGATATAGTATTATCACTATAGGACATTTGAAGGTACTTTGAAGCCATTTTTCAGAAAAAAACCATGGGCTATATCCTTAGGTAACTCAAAAAATATTTGTCGCAATCAGCTCAAACTTTCTACATAGCATAAGGACATCAATATGTATCAGAAAATGTAATAAAAATTTGGGGTGATTTCGGAGCCATTTTTTGAAAAAACCATGGGCTATAGCCTTGGGTATTTCTCAAAAATTGGCTGATTTCTTAAAATGGCCATAACTCAAAAAATATTTGTTGGAATCAGCTCAAACTTTCTAAACAGCATAAGTGCATAAAATTGTATCAGAAAATAAAATAAAAAGTTGGGATAATTTTGGAGCCATTTTTTAGAAAAAACCCCAGGCTATAGCCTCGGGAATTTTCCAGAAATTGGCCAATTTTTTAAAATGGACATAACTCAAAAAATAATTGTCGGAATCAGCTCAAACCTTCTACACAGCATTAGTGCATAAATATGTACCAGAAAATGTAATGAAATTTTGGGGTGATTTTGGAGCCCTTTTTTAGAAAAAACCATGGGCTATAGCCTTGGGCAATTTCCAGAAATTGGCCAATTTTTTAATATGGCCATAACTCAAAAAATAATTGTCGGAATCAGCTCAAACTCTCTACACAGCATAAGTACATCAATATGTATCAAAAAATGTAATAAAATTTTGGGATGATTTTGGAGCCATTTTTTAGAAAAAACCATGGGCTATAAGCTTTGGGCATTGAAATTGGCCAATTTTTAAAATGGCCATAACTCGAAAAAGATTTGTCAAAAACAGCTCAAACTTTCTACACAGCATAAGGAAGGAAGAATTTTTTGATACTATTATAGTGATCTAATTGATAATCATGGTGTGTGCATACGAGTGTTAGGTGATATTAAATTATTACCAACTGATGTACAAGATTCAATAGCAAGAGCTGTGACAATGACTAAAAACAATAACAAGTAAGTACATGTACATGTACTTATTATAATTACATAAAGTATACTTACTTGTACTGGAAAGTGTGTCAGTATATCAGCATAGTTGGCAAACAACTTTGTTACCACAGACGGACAAACTACTGTCCAAGCTCCACACTACATGTACAGTAAATTTGTAAATACATGTAGAGTGGACATGTACTCATTATTGTGTGTAGACCACATAATTAGAATACTTTTTGTAATGTGTGCATGAGGTTGATTGTAGTTGTGCTACACGTAGTTATTTCATTCATCAGGTAACTATAAGCCTCCTCTATCTAAACTGCCCATACCTTAGCTTCCTGTCC
>NW_003546568.1:7738-18451 GCF_000090795.2 Amphimedon queenslandica
GAATTTGTGTCGTGAGAGAAGGAGTTTCATTTTTTATTTTTGTTGGTATGAATAGTCAGTCGTTCCGGATCCTACTTGCTTGCCCTTGTTTTCATTACTTTTTTACTAACTTGCTCTAGAATCCTACTCAATCTTGTTTTATTTTATTTTTTATGTCTAAATTTTTAAAGTTGCTCCATAATCCCTGTACAGGTCACAGGCCAAAATGGCTATAGGAAAGAATTCTCAATTTTAATATTTTCTGATACATTGTACATGTGCTTATGTGTAGAAACTTTGATCTGTTTTATTGGTTTATTATTTTTAGGATTATTAAACAGCAATAAAGCATCCAATGGATTATTCCACAGTCCAGGATAAACTGGTGAAAGGATCATATGAAACTTGTAGCAAGACATGAACCTTACCTGTTGCACTCTTATCACTTCTATACATAGTCTACTTGTGATGTTAGCAACTATTCCATAGCATAATATCTTACACTTGATCTTTCCTATTTAGACTAATTTCTATTTAGACATGAATGTAAAACCATTATAATGGCTTCTGTTGCTACAGCCAGCTTCCTGACTAAAGACCATGTCACCATGATGTGTATCCATTAAATTTGTTACTTTATAAAAGATGTCTTAGACCTGTAGAGATATGCATTTTCAGAATATTTTTTCATGTGCTTTTGTTTTTTGTAACTATAGCATTTGACAATGCTATAACACAAGTAATAAGTAACAGTAGCTTTATAGTCACACATATAGTTTTAATTAACTACAAAACGATGGGAATGATGTATGATTATATACATCACTTTACACATTAACTGCTGCAGCTTTTATTTCTTCATATGCTGGACTATTATTAATGACTGCTCCTGCCCTGCTTTGTCTTATCTGGATTACTATTGATCGTTAAACTGGTATGCTTCATTAGATGCAGTAGGTACATCTTGTTGTTGCAGTGAGGCAGTCCCTGTAATTAATGGTTAAATAGTAAACACCATAAGCTATTACATTTACTATATGCTTTCCTCTTGTATATAATGGCTAAAAAACTGATACTGTGAAACATATCATTAGTATTATGATGACTGTACTCAAGAATAGCATAATTACTATTATAATAACATTCAATTGTTGATACCAGACATGGGGTCAAGCACTATGAAATGTGCTTAAACACAAACACAAGCACTTAAATGTGTTAGAAGTACCAGCACAAGCACAATCTATAGCTTTAACATAAGTGCTTAAGTACAAGAACAAGCATTTTTCAGAGTGCTTAATTACATTAATAAGTACTAGATATTCAATAAGTGTAAGAATAAAGTAAAGTTACAATTATAGTTAATTTACTGTTGCATCTAATAAACACTAACTCTGTGAATTGTTCATAATAAATGGAAACAGCAGAGAGCTTTGGAGTGATACCACTAATGGTGATGCCATTACCATTCTTCAAGCTAACAACTATCACACAATGTGCTACGAAATTTGTATACTACTGTACCACTACATGTGTACATGTACATGTTGTGGTACATGTACATGTACATGTTACATGTAGATGTAGATGTACGTACATGTACATGTACATGTAGTGGTACATGTACATGATATCGACATTTAAATGTACATGTAGATGTAGATGTAGATGTACATGTACATGTACATCTACATGTACATGTACATGTACATGTACACTATTTGTGTGTAATTTTTGCTGTGCTTAAAAGCACTTTTGTCAATTTGTAAAAGTAATTAAGTACAAGTACAAAGCACATAGATTATATTGAAAAGGTACTTGTAAGCAGCATTAAGTACTTAGAAAGCTGTGCTTATTTGTACTTAAGTACAAGCACCAAGTGCTTGACCCCATGCCTGGTTGATACATAAACTGATCAATGCAACTAACCTATACTTGTCGAATCAGTTGTGATAGTGGGGAATGATTGGGTAGTAGTAGTAGTAGTAATAGTTGTAGTGAGATTAGAAGTCATAGTAGCCTAGGATAATGAGAATATGTACCTGTTAATGTAATACAGTGTACATGTAATGTAAACACATACTAAATACTAGTATAAATGGTTCACTACTACCAGCCTCACTACTAAATACAATACTGATATTACACTGTTGATACTGAGGTACTGATATTATTCCTGTTATGTTATTTGGTTGTTTACTATACTCTATTAAGTATACACCAGACATGGGGTCAAGCACTATGAAATATACTTAAACACAAACACAAGCACTGAAATGTGTTAAAAGCACCAGCACAAGCACAATCCCTAGCTTTAACATAAGTGCTTAAGTACAAGAACAAGCATTCTCCAGAGTGCTTAAGTACATTAATAAGTACTAGATATTCACTAAGTGTAACAATAAAGTAAATTACAATTATAGTTGTTCACTGTACATGTACATGCACTAAGTCATTTAATTTACTACTGCATCTAATAAACACTAACTCTGTGAATTGTTCATAATAAATGAAAACAGCAGAGAGCTTTGGAGTGATACCACTAATGGTGATGCCATTACTGTTCTTCAAGCTAACACACAATCACACAATGTACTACTAAACTTGTATACTACTGTACCACTACATGTACATGTACATGTACATGTAGTGGAAATTATTGGACTGAGTAACGACTAAATGTACATGTACATGTAGTGGTACATGTACATGACATCGACATGTAGATGTACATGTAAATGTACCATGTAGATGTACATGTACATGTACACTATTCGTGTGTAATTTTTCCTCTGCTTAAAAGCACTTTTGTAAATTTGTATAAGTAATTAAGTACAAGTACAAAGCACATTGATTATATTGAAAAGGTACTTGTAAGCAGCACTAAGTACTTTGAAAGCTGTGCTTATTTGTGCTTAAGTACAAGCACCAAGTGCTTGACCCCATGCCTGCTATACACAAGACCAGTATCACTGCAGTGTGTAGTATCTGCAGGACTATTGGGGGCTTCACCAGTACACTCTATAGTATCACTGACCTAATGGAGGATTTTGTTGAGTAATATTTTTTGATACATATACTTGTACTTATGTTGCATAGAAAGTTTGAGCTGATACCAATCAAGTTTTGATTTTTTACTCTTTCTCCTTTCTTATTTTTCCTTCTTAGACCTGTTTAACAGGTTCATAGCTCATGCCCTTCTTTTTTGTGTGATAATAGACATACTCTCTCACTCCTATGCACTACTTTAAAGACTCTCTAACGATTAATGACATATAGACCTTTCCTATTTAATTTTAAACGTAAAAAAGGAGTGAGCCCATAAGCAACCAATATTCATTTAATAATGATAGCTACATAATTATAATGAAAGGGACGAGTAGTGACAAATACACCAAATTAAAAGCAGCTGTTTGTCACACATTGTAAATTATTTATTAATAGTATCATACATTCTTTCAGTTGGTTCAGTAGGAGCCTCTTGCACTATATCATATACTGAATTGCCTCTAATGATACTCTCATATGCAACATTAGCTTGTATCCCTCCAGCAGTAATTCCTCTTCCTGTTGCCTTTATAGTCTCATAAGCTATATTAGGATGAGTCACACTACCAATGGTGTCATATGCTTCATTTAGTGTTGTGTTGTATTCTTTTATCATTGGGTTTATTGCTGATGCTGTATGATGAACAACAGTGTTATCATCTATAATTATAAAACAAGTATTGTTGTTATTCTACCTTTGTTGTTTCTCTTTTTTCTTTTTGTAATACACAAACCTACTATAATTGCAGTAATAATAACAATTATTATTATCATTACTACTGTGGCAACACTACTCAATGTTACTGTAAGGACTGATGGACCACTTCCTGCTGATGATGTGGTCACAAGATTATTGTAATTTGTAGAAGAAAAAAGTAAAGAGAAGGAAAAAGAGGAAGACATATGCATATCACTATCAACTATATGAAAGGAAACGGTAAAGAGAACAGTATATAATGTATATGTACCAAATGAAGCTGTAGTAGTTGCTGGTGATGATACAGACATTGAAGTCACATTTATTATGTTGGTATTAATCCTGTGTATAGTTATTAATGATGGTATATTGATAGCAGTATTGTTGAACAACCCTTCTTCATAGCTTAATGCATCCAGTATTGATATACTGTATACTCCATTAGGTAGAGTACTGATACAATCACTAGCTATTGTATCATGTAGGGATTTCACTATCTTGTGATATACTTCTCCTGTTGCATTGATAGGATGAAATACAGCATAGCAACCAGTCGATGGGGAGTTTTGTTTAAACTGACACTCAAGGCAAACTGTCGTATCATTGACTGATAATATAGCAGCTGTAATGACATGATATGTACCTGTGAGGACAGTTATTATTATTAGTTCAACAAGTTCCACTTACTTATATTGAAAGTAAACTTAGTAGTTTTAGTATTATTAATGGACATACTGATACCATAAATGGCACTGCATTCTAAAGCATTTGTTATATTAATAGTAACATTAACATTATCTGTATCTTCAGTAGTAACAGTACAGTTATTAGTAACAGGAGCTACCAACGAACAATGATACTCTTTGCTTTCATTTATAGCTAATGAAACAGATTGAGGTGCTGTACCTTTACATGACATATTGTACTATGATAATAACAAAAGTATTATTTATGTTCATACTTATTTTTTATGTTACCTGAAATTCAATATAAACTTGCAATGTTCCATTATTATATTCTTCTATAAGCAGTGGCGCTGTAACATTAGGAGCTACGGAAAATCTCAAGCTCAAATTTATGCATGCCACCACTTTACCTTGATATAAGATGATATCTGAGAGTGTACTGATATTACCAGCACCAACAATATTCCATGGTGTTATACTGATGTTGTAACTAATACAGTGATCATTAATATGTATATTGTATTGTGTATCAGTAATGTTAACTGATGTGTTGGTTGGTAATATTAGTATATTATAATGTAATATTGGTACTCCTGATAGTGTATATGGAGCTGTGTACTGTAATGACAGGACTGTACTGTTAATCTGTGTTACTGAAGCATGGGAAACTTCAGACAACAAACCTACTCATTTATTAGTTGCATAAGTAAACAAGTAAAGGAATTGGGAATGTCATCTGTAGCAAATGTATATACTTGTTACCTTGTACTAAGAGTTTTACAACTGAACTTCTAAGTGGAGGGTTTGTTTCGCAGCAATATATAAGACATTGTATGGCAGATTCATTAAATTCTACTGATGCTTGTATAGACATAGTATATAACTTGGTTCCGTTGGATAATGTATCAGGTCCAGTGTGGGATATGCCATTTTGGTAAGCAGAATTATCATTAACCTTCCACAACTGCCCTGTACAGTCATGGCATGCACAATGAAATACAGCAGTGGAGTCAAGACTTGCATTGACTGCTTGAGGTGAGACAACAAAAACTACATGTAGTACAATAGCAAAATGAATTTAGTCTGACTAAGTACTTACTGGCATTTCCTTTCACTAGATAAGTAGTTTGAATTAGAACAATTACTGTAGGTATAATCATGAATGTCACAGCAGCCAATGATAGATCTAGTGCCAACATCATGAATCAGTTAATTCAGTTGAAGGCGTGCATGGCCTTATATAGTATTCATTATGATGTTGTTGATTCAGACCTATCAAAGGGGTGTCACTTGCATTATACATAGGTGTAGGAATGATTCGAAAGTTAGGGTGGGTGGCTCAATGTTAAAAAGCATGTGAACATTGGGGGGGGTTAACTGGTTAAGCCCCTTCCTGCTGAAACTTGGGGGGGTGGCTTCAGCCACCCTTAGCCTGTCCCCCCTTTCCTACGCATCTGTGGTTTGTGGTTTCAGTTTGACAGTTTCACCTGTGACCAGGAATCTGGGATCAAAATGAAAATCAAGGCATCAAGAGCTTGAAAAAATAGACATCAAGAGATCAAGACTTGCTGCCACGGTGCATGGCGTAAATCAGTTCAACGTGGATGGCAAAGTGAATCATGGCCTAGGAACCAGTGTTTGTTTGTTTGTTTTTTACTTTATCTGTTATTATTATCTAATTATTATCATATATTCATTCCTCATGTCTCTTATAATTATTATACCCGTTATATACTTTTAATTTTTATTATTATTCAGCAAATTACTATTACCAGTATTATTTATTTGTTCCACCAATTATTTACAATCATAATTTTACTATTAGCATTTTTATTAATTTAGGGTGTCAGCAGGGCTTACCGGCACCATCTAATTAGTATACCTCCGTATACGGTCGTTTTTGCCTAATTAACTTCATAGTTTTTAGTGGGTTAGATACTATATACCCCTGGATATGAAACTCCTTTATGCACACATATAAAATCCCATAAGGAAACGTCATAAACATCACATCCGGCTGTCCTCACCCGTGTTTCGCTGCATTCATGGTGCCAGGGTAAGTAAAACAATCACAGTAGCCTATTCGTTTGTTAAAGTAGCTGAATGATCCCGGGCCTCAGACTGAGGACTTTGCAAAGCCTTTATAATGCTCATAAACGATAGTTTGAGCGGTGCATATTTTAATTCTACAATGGATGTCATAGCCTACTTGTTGTGTACATTTCACTCAAGCCACTTTTTTTAGCTTAACTCTGTTGAATTAGGCCAACATTTTTATTGTACTGATAGGTTATTGTTTACTAGTTGTAGTGGGGCTATTATTTAGAGTTTGTGTTAAGTAAAAGAGCTGTTATTTTCTAAATCTTGGTTTTTCAAGCCCCACCTTTCTAGCCAATTTTTCTTTGTAATACTTGACTTAATTGGAACTTTTTCTATATGGTTTTGTAGCTTGAGAATAGGTAGTTGTAGTGGGCCTATAAATAGTTCTCAAAAGGAGAGTATTTTTAGTTTTGGTGCAATTGTGTTGTCAAAATCATCATTTTTAGGTGACAAGAGATGGGAAAGTCATGCATCGGTAGACTGCATATACTAAAAGAAAAGGAAAGTTTCAGCAATTATATTGCATGATAAATGTCAAGTTTTATTGTATTATTGTACATAAAATCACACTTATTAGCAATAATAATACTTTTTATCATTGTTTTATTTTTATTCTGAATGAAAAACGCAATATGACGTATTTCCGGTGAAACAAGCCTCAGAACATCCGGTCAGGCCGTGTTTCATATCCAGGGGTATATAGTATCTATGGTTAGACTTTAAAGAAAATAGGTCTGATATAGTAACACTCACACAGCTCACAGGCTCCTGTCATCGTCTTTGCATTAGGCAGCTCAGTCATAGGTAAGTAGATATTACCCTTTAGCTGCATAGTGTCTGTCATTGCATAATGATCAAAGAAATTGCCTGACATTGGGGTTCATACCATTGGCACTTTCATTTTGTGGTGATGCAAATAATAGTAATGTACACGTAGATAATTGTTTAATTGTATTTATGAATTAATTGCATTAATTATTGAATCATCAAACCCATTGCGGCATGAATTGCCAGAGATCCCTGGCAAACATCTTATTGTTTTGACCCCAGTACAGTAATTGTGATAATGCTTGGGTCTCATACAGTGTAACTGTAGTGTACCTGTATCAGTATAGCTTTGCCTATAATCTTGTACCTTTGCAGAAAAAATATTTAGGCCTTGCCAGTGTTCATTGAGTAGTAAAACTTGAAAAATGTAAGTTTGTTTTTACGATGTTGTGATAGTTTAAGTTTTTGTATTGCATGTCAATTAGCAGAGCATGGAAATGTTATTGGACTCGCCACGCTTGCATAGGCGGGTACTAAGCAGTTGGGTTGTCATTCTGTCCACACAGTTTAATTGATTTGTAAAAAAATTATCTTTTTGTCTGAGCAGTCTAGAGCTCTATTTCTTCTTCTAGCAACAGATAAAGTTGCTTTCTTTCATCTAGTTATGCTCTTGTAGCATCCCGTGGCACCAAAAGCTGTGAACTGCTAAACCAGGGGACCTCTCTCCAAGTGAGAGCTCGTGTTTCACTCTACAGGGCTGAGATTTGCTTCAGAGGTAGAAAATTCCATCTAACAAAAAGAAAAAGAACGATTTTATCCTAACTTTGTTGTTTGTGAATTACAGTTGCTCAAAGTTTGTGATTTAGCCTCTTTGAGAATTTTTTAGGCAGCACTGGGGAAAGCAGGAGCAACCAAACTCTCTCAGTCTCTTTTAAATATCTAGAAAAATTTTCTGTGCCAACTCTTTCTTGGAATAGAGCTTCAGATGCTAAAATAATTTTCAGCTTTTCTTCTTTCTCCTACCCATGTGCCATGATTTAGCTAGTTTTTGACCACACCCATAGCTTATTTTAATTATCATTATAACTATGCAGTCAATAATAATTTTTATCAAGTTGCTTAAAATATCACAGTACAAGTACTACATATCACTCAGGGGAATTCCAGCAGGCAAGTCCATTGCACCATAGTGCTTCATTACAATTGTATTCCCAAAGTGTCTTGCCTACATGTATGGTAGTAATTATAATTGTAAACAAGGTGAAGTTTTTTGCATGTACATGAATGGTCTCAGGCTTGATATACAATACACGTATGTCCTTGAGGTTCCACACTCCGTGTTAATCATGTAGTCTAAACAGGGTTCCCCACAAAGCATGCTAAGTGAGCTAAACAGCATGAGCTACATGACATTTGCAACAACTTCAAAAATTTATTTAAAAATTTAACTTTGATTGGAATCAGCTCAAAATTTCTACGCAACATAAGTACATGTATGTGTATCACAAAACATTGTAAAATTGATAAAATTCCCTCTTTGTATTTTTGATGAAATTTGGTGAATGTTGCTGCACTATACACAGGGTGTTTTGCTCAATTTTTGAGCAACTTTTAAAATTGTCTAAATTGGCTCAAATTTTCTATACAACATAAGTACATGTATATGCATCAAAAACATAATAAAATCAAAGAGTTCTCTCCTTATCATTTTTGATAAAATTTTGGGCAACTTGACGATCCATTGACAAAAAGCTTTATGAGCACTATGCCAAAACCTTGTGAGGAACCCTGACTCTAAGTATTATTTGCAATGTTATGCTTATAATAAACAGTTCTTTCTTTCCCAATACATGTATCTATTGTTAATAGGTACTGCATATTTCTGTCTTCTTATGTTTGTGTTCCTTGACTCCTGTCCTTGTGCATCTTTGTCCTCTTTCTCTCTTTTGCCTTTCTCTTTTATGTAGTAAAATAGCATGTTGCCTATGTAGGAGATGAAGAAAAGTATTATGATTGATCTAATTTTCTGGCTTTTTTTGGTTTTGGAATCATTTCACTACGCATGGTCTTGTGGTTAGTTCAGTTCTGACAAACTTTTATGACTGACTCATGGGTATTGTTTCACACACATCTAGAAATTACAATAGAACCTAATGGAACAAGATCATTTTTGCTTGGTGACTATTTTAACTTCATATGCTACGCAAATGATAACTGCAGCTACTTCAAGATGTCCGTGTATGAAAACGGAAAAGAAGGCGGAAATTTTTCTGAAACATGGTGTTCATCATATCAACCCAATTTTTCAAATTGCTCTGGTTACATGAGCATTAAAGAAAATTTCTTAGATCTAAAGTGTGTTGGCTACAAAAGTGATCAAAATCATACACGTGTTTATTCAACTACCTTACTTTTACAAGTTCAAGGTAATTATGTTTCAACTTTGTATAATTGATGCTTTACATCTACATGCATTGTTTAATATAATAGAAACTCTTGCATCAGTGACTGGTAATTTGGTAGTGAGGTTAGGAGATAATTCAACACTTAACATTAGCTGGAGTCCTGTTTTTGCTTATCAAGGATTAGGCGTCTATTACGATATCACTTTTAATGAAACTGTTCATACAACGAGTGATACTAATATAGTACTTCCTACATTGGAAATGGATGAATGTCAGTTTGCTAGTATCTTTATAAAACCTTTTATTAAAACGACTGATCAGGCACTTAATGGTACCACTAAACAATGGAATATATCAATAGCAAGTGAGTCATGACAATTATTTTTCATTAATTATAGCTGCTATTATTGTAGCTCCTCCAATGATTGGTAATTCAAACTATACCTTGATGATGAGGAAAAACAAATCTGTTGTAATAGATGTACTTGTCAAGTTTAATGTGAGTTTGACTATAGATATACATTAATTTATTATTTTAAAACTAAATGATTTATAGTTAACAGATTGTGATTGTCCTGGCAGAACAAATGGAGTTGTTCTTATTTTGAAGAATGATACCTTCTCATACTTCAGTGCTGCACCACTAATACTTAATACAGCAGATACTTGTTATGGTGTTACAACTTTAAAATTGCCACCTTGTATCAGCTTTGAGTCTAAAATAATTCTTAAAAATGAAGTTGGGAGTAATGATGGGAAAGAAATGTTTATAGGTATGTTCCTAATTGTCAAATGTATTAATGAATGACACCAAAGTTCATGAATATTGTTTTTAGAATAACATTTAAAATTAATTTTTAACAGATATGAATCCATTGAAAGATGTCAATTATACTAATGGATCTATTATATGCTATTTTACTGACGAGGTTATGATTGCTAATAACTACTCAACTGGTTGTGTAGTATATTATGCTAATATGAGTCAACCGGCGTATGCAATGAGAGATAATGATAATTCAACTGCTAC
>NW_003546568.1:18461-23321 GCF_000090795.2 Amphimedon queenslandica
TACAAAAATATTTCTGTTACACAGTAAAATTTTAACTTTTTTACTTTTAATTTTATATTAACAGAGACAAAAAACTGCATATCAACACAAGTTATGATAGTATTGATATTAATAATAATAGCAATTTTAATGGCTGGTAAGTTAAGTATTAAGTATTTAAAGATTTTACATTTATATTATAGTTATTGTGGTACTGGTGATAATATTTTGCTGCTACAAGTGTTATTATAGAAATAGGATTTTTCGATATCAACTCCGGAATGAAGAAGAGCCAAATCAAATTGGCTTAACTGAAATTCAACCTTCAACTCAAACAGCTGGAATTGGCACTCAAATTCAACCTTCAATTCAAACAGCTGAAATTGGTACTCAAATTCAACCTTCAATTCAAACAGCTGAAATTGGTACTCAAATTCAACCTTCAATTCAAACAGCTGAAATTGGTACTCAAATTCAACCTTCAATTCAAACAGCTGAAATTGGTACTCAAATTCAACCTTCAATTCAAAAAAGTGATTTAAAGCAAGATGATGCTATGGAATATAAGCAAGCACAAGCTCCAGTATCTGAAAAAGGCAAACATACACTATCAACTACTGGGTTAGTGACAAATTAATGTTGGAAATTTATAAACTTTTTATCATGTATAATAACAGGGAAGTAACAACATATGAAACAAATATAGACTCGCTAAGTGATCCTTCTCTATTAGCTGTAAAGTCAATTTTGTTGGATCATAATATTGAAGATGAATTTGAAGAAGACACGGTATACAAGTTTTTAAAAAAATTACATTTTCTGTTTATTACTGATGTAAATTTGTAGGTTTACTTAACTGAGGCTAAAACTGTAGTAGTCTTAATTGATAGCAGTCATGCTAATAAGTATTCAGAAGCTGATATTTCATCTGATGATGTGAGCACTCAAGTAATTACTGGCCTTGATTCAAAAACTTCTTACAATTCTAACAACAAAAAAGAAGATGAACCTTAATTTTTGAAGCCAAAATGCATGCATGGCATATTTATAAAATTAAAGAGATATGTTGATAATAAATTATATATTAATTATAATTTTAATGAAGTATTTTTACGACCTGGCCTAAGCAACTAACTCATGCACCCATGCATAAAGACAATTAATTTTGTCATGGCAAAAATAGTGTTATTTAAACAGGAGCTTTCTGGTGGTAAGATAACACAAGTATAATGTCTAAAGGTTTCTCCTGAAGCATTATTTTTGTTAGTTAATGACTAATATTTTTTGACTAAAGAAAAAACATGTATAGAAGAAAAATGACAATTTATTATTAATTGTTCAGTTAATAATAATTGAAGGGGTAATAACTTGTCTTTTAACAATCTATAAAATTATATAAAAGTAATAAAATCATAATCAATTTTAATCAATGAAAATACTTGTTGTGTTGCTCGGTCACTTAAATAATTTATAAATCTTCTAAGTGACTCTACTCCTTTATAATTATCACTCATCACTGGTCCTATCTTTCAACCAGTCGCTAGGCAAAATGTAATAACTGGAGCAAAGAGAGAGAGTGGAGATGAAGGAAAGAGAAGTAAAATAATTATATCAAACTTACATAAGCCAGTCCTTACACTTAAGCTACTTAACAAAAGGCAAGGCATTAGAAAGTATATGTATAATACATTGTAACCCATGGCCACAGTTCTAGCTAGTTTCGTGGGGCCAGACTTAATTTTTAGAATAGAGTCTGGTTTCATGCCTAACATCAACTCATGCTTGTCTGGTGGAATTTGGTCAACCCAATGAAATCACTGTTACCATGGTAATCACTGTTAAATTAGAGCTAGCGAGACTAAGTCCTAACTGCATGATGTTTGAATTGTATATAGGAACTTAATGCTGATGTACATGTACACATACAGTATTATGTTCACAATGTTGTTTGCACCTATTGTCTTAGAAGGTCCCTCTCTACAGTACAGATCCACTTACTTTATTTATTTTGCTAACAGTTAGTTCATTAATTGGTGAATGTTGTAATGAGAGGAGAATATAACGAGACACCAGCCCATCAAACGCTAACTGGTACAATACACTATCAGGTAGTAACCCTTGACAACAGAGGATGTTCCCTAGCAACTGATTAATAAAGACAATAGTTAATAACTATATTGTAAATTTCAAACAAACACAAATTCTCTCTCCTGTTTTCTCATTCTTTGTGACACTTTGAATGTGACAAAAAAGGCAAAGACTATTATTTATAGCCCATGGTTTTTTCTGAAAAATGTCTCCAAAATCACCCCAAATTTTTATTAAATTTTCTGATAAATATTTATGTCCTTATGCTGTGTACAAAGTTTGAGCCAACTCTGACAAACATTTTGGAGTTATGACCATTTTAAAAATTCCCAATTTCTAAAAGTTCCCATGGTTTTTTTAATGGCTCCAAAATCACCCTAAATTTTTATTACATTTTCTGATGCATATGGATATACTTATGCTGTGTAGAAAGTTTGAGCTGATTCCAACAGACATTTTTGAGTTATAGCAATTTTTAAAATGGACCAATTTCTGAAAAGTACCAAGGGCCCATGTTTTTTAATGGTTCCAAAATTACCGCAAATTTTTATTTAAGTCAGTTTCTGATACATATTAATGTTTTTATGTTATGTACAAAGTTGAGCTGTTTCTAATCAATTTTTTAAATTTTTCCTCCCTTCCATTCCCACTGATTATATCAATGGTTTGATAGAAACTGTAGTATGTATTGGTGGCTTCTAACTGACTACAAATTAATTAACAATTGAATAATTAACTACATAACTGTAATATTAAGTAATAATAATACTAAAGTTGCACTGAATAAAAGTCCATTTCATTTTGCTTTATTCTTTACATGCTCAATGAAGCATGGCTATTGCTAAATTTTTAATGCAATTCCTAAATTTAATAAATTGCCAAATATAATTCCCATCAAGAGTAGATGATGTTCCCATCAATAAAGAACACCTTAGGGTGGGTATTAATTGCGACACTTAATTTTAGTGTTTTTAGTAAGTGTACTTAAAAACGCTAATTCAACCAGCTGCTAATAATAGTTATTATGTACTTGTGTAAACAAGTACACAAGATAGGCAAGATCTGTAACAAGATAACAGTAGATAGGGTGATCTTGTTAAGTATTCTGCTCTTTAATGTATAGATTGGCTTTTTGAGTAGTGTTATGCTATTGAATGGGGGTTTTACTATTGATTTTCTTCCTATCTTCGCTAATATTACATATCACTAAATCAGGGCCCCCTTAAAAACGCTAAAATTTAAGAGCGCAATCAATACCCACTCTAAGGTACATTTCTACAATTCATAATATCAATACCTTTTATTCATTAGTGGTATGTACATGTCTTCATTGATTGATTCTTGTATTCTCTTTATTAAACTTCTCTGGAGGTCTTTGAAATTATCAGTTTGAGGGTTTTTACAAGACTCTGGGTCTGAGCACTAGACAAGGGGTCCCAACACTGGCAATAAAACCTACATAAAAATTTTTGTAACAATCTTTGCTAAAATGGTAAGGACAAATTAATTTTTATATGCTAGTCTATAAATTGCATTATTATGGTTGATATTAAAAGAGAGATGTTTCTGTAGTGCTATAGTACAGTAAGGTGGATGCCATATTTGGCACAGAATCACAATTATAGGCTTTTCCAAATTTCTACTATGCATAACATCAAACATCTCTACACTACACAACTATATACATGTACGTTCAAATTTTTGAGTGTTAAAAATTTTGTGTTTTCAATTAAAATGTGCTCAAAAAATAATATTCATGTAATGAGCTAATTTTTGTGTTTTGGGAATAGTATATGCAATAAAATGGCATTGGATGTGGTTTAAATCCGTAGATTTAAGGAGAGCATGAAAATAACAAAAATTAACACACCACAAAAGTAACACAAAGCATAACATTTCATGTAGACTAGCCTAAGCAGTATCTAATATAATTGATAATAGATACTAAACAAGTAAAAAAATATTAATAATAATGTTACATGTGTATTTGAGTAAAAGAGGTCAGTTTTGGTTTTGCATGTTTTTACTACAACAAGTATCTCAGGCTAGTTTGTCAGCTAAATATTAGTAGTAACAGTAGTATCTGAAATTCACAATAATCTTGGCCAGTAGTAGTAAGTAAATTCACAATAATTTTAACTAATAGTAAATAAAGCTCCAGCATGTTATAAAAGCAGTAGCTGTACACAAACACTCATCACTGGTAACCTACAGTAAAAGGATTGTTCAGTATTAGTTCTATACAGCAAGTCAAGACAAGATGGATTCCTGTTCTTATTTTAAGCTGATAGGATGCTTCATTCTTATTAGCATTGCTATACTGCACAAGAAACACAAGAAGCATGTAAGTCATACAGTAATAAAAATAATTAGACATATCTATTTTACTGTAGGTTGTCTCCCTCGTGACTGTAAGGAAGCATATGAAAATGGTAAAGTATGCAGTGGAGTATATACTGTGAAACCTGATGAGCTACCAGCCTTTGAGGTAAATATAATTTCAATATAAACAATATATAGAACCCTTTATAATAATAACATTTTGATGTCCTGACTATGCAAAAGTACCTCTGAAATGAGGTCACCTCTGTATTAAGGACATGTAGTATGGGACTATAATAAAGAAGCTACACTGTACATGTATATAACTTATATTCAACAGGTCTATTGTGATATGAGTAATGGAGGTGGATGGACTGTATTTCAAAGGAGAATGGATGGTTCTAATGACTTCTACCTCAACTGGGCTGACTATGAAAAAGGATTTGGAGACCTCAATGGAGAGTTCTGGCT
>NW_003546568.1:23331-26133 GCF_000090795.2 Amphimedon queenslandica
CTGGATATGGAGGTGATGCTGGTGATAGTCTGAGCCTTCATAATGGAATGAAGTTCTCCACCAAAGATCAAGACAATGACAACTCCTCAGGAACCTGTGCAATAGCTTATAAAGGAGCATGGTGGTATAACAATTGTCATCGTTCAAACCTCAACGGTCTCTACTTGGTTGGGCCTCACTCCTCATATGCCAATGGTGTCAATTGGTATGATTTCAAGGGATACTACTATTCACTGAAGACAACTGAAATGAAAGTTAGAAGCAGTTAAACAGTCAGTGTCTACTGGAAAACTAACAGATTATTATTGCTAGTATAGTTGAGTCCATTTATATTTACTTTTTGCTACAAATATTCAATTGATTTCAAGTCTAGTCAAATACATTATGTGTGTACATGTACATAATCACAATTAACAACACTAGCAGTGTATGGTAGAATTAATAATGAGATTGCCATTAGAAAAGGCATTAGGACACCATATTAAGAGTAAGTACATGTAGCATGCATGTATGTAACTAGTATACTTGGTCCCACCAGTGATATCAGGAATAGTCTACTCTACAAGAGGTATATGTTGTAATATGTATGACATGTGTACATGTAATCAGTAGGTTGTATATTTTGTGTTAATTGCTATTTACGTAAACATGTACTTTGAATTAATGTATGATCTCATGTTCCTGTGGTCTTATGCCCTCTTTTGTGTAACGTACAATGAGCTGGATAGCTCTGTTCAGCTCAGTAGGACTCACTTGTCTACTCCATACAGACCCTTTGTTAGTTACTTGTGTACAATAGTGTCCTTATTTCTTTGATATGTTTTTGTATTTAAGTTCTGTAATCTTAGAGCATTTTCATTCTCTTTTTGTTGTAAAAGTATCTTAACTTGATCTCTGCTAATCTTACTACGTGCAGCAACTCTAGCTAATCGCTATTGTAGTGCTGATTCTCAATAGTATATACTTTTCATCTTATGACTTCCCAGGTTACAAGCAGTCAACGGCTTGAAATGTTAATTAGTAACATATTCTATATTTATGTATTTACATATTTACTCTATATACATGCATCTTCTATTTTTCTTCTAATTTTGTGAGTCATTACTTGTGAAATCACAAAACTTATTACCACACCTACTGTTGTCACTGATTAAAAACAGAAATACCAAAACTGCACAATGTTTTAGCAACTTAGTTTTTAAGGTAAAATCAAAATTTCCATTTTGACCAGAAACAGCTCAAATTCCTTACACAATATAAGGGCACTATGATAACACTTTTTGCTGCCTAAAAATATTCAATAAAAAAGTGACTTTGCATTCTTTTTAGAAGATTTGATCAACAAATATGGGGGGAAGAACTTTATTTTGTAATTTGACTATAACATGCACATACATTATGTGCATGTTCATCATCAGTAACTGAAAAAGTATCATTCCATTCTATGTAATCTATATTTTACTACTGACAAGATATTGCAAGCAATAAAAATATGTCAGCCAAATATTATAGTAGTAACTAATGATAGCTGAGGTTCACAATAATCTTGACCAGTAGAAGTAAGTAAATTCACAATAATTTTAACTAATAGTAAATAAAGCTCTAGCATGTTATAAAAGCAGTAGCTGTACACAAACACTCATCACTGGTAACCTACAGTAAAAGGATTGTTCAGTATTAGTTCTATACAGCAAGTCAAGACAAGATGGATTCCTGTTCTTATTTTAAGCTGATAGGATGCTTCATTCTTATTAGCACTGCTATTGTTCCAACACAAGGTATGTCATACAGTAACAACAATAATAAGAATGGACATATCTATTTTACTAATAGGTTGTTTTCCTCTTGACTGTCAGGAAGCATACAAAAATGGTACAGTATGCAGTGGAGTATATACTGTGAAACCTGATGATCTGCCAGCTTTTGACGTAAATATATTAATATATAAATAGTATATAGAACCCTTTATAATAATGACAATTTAATGTCCCAACTATACACAAAGCACCTTAATGAGGACGCCTCTGTATTAAGGATAGTGTGGGCCCAATGGTGTCCTTAATAAAGAGGCTACATTGTACATGTATTAAGGACAGGTATATAGTGTGGGCCCAATGCTGTCCTTAATAAAGAGGCTACACTGTACATGTATTAAGGACAGGTAGTGTGGGCCCAATATAAAGAGGCTACACTGTACATGTAGTAAGGACAGGTAGTATGTGCTCAATGGTGTCCTTGACAAAAAGGATATACACTGTAGCAGTATATAATTTGTATTCAATAGGTCTATTGTGATATGAGTAATGGAGGTGGATGGACTGTATTTCAAAGGAGAATGAATGGTAAAACTGACTTCTACCTCAACTGGGATGACTATCAATATGGATTTGGAGACCTGGATAAAGAGTTCTGGCTGGGACTTTATTACATAAACCGACTTACTGCAGGAAAAAGCAATAGTCTCCGTGTTGACTTGGAAGATTTTGATGGGAATAAGAAGTATGCTACTTATTCTACTTTTAAAGTAGGGAATGCAGACACAGAGTACAAACTGACTGTGTCTGGATATGCAGGCAATGCTGGAGATAGTCTGAGCTATCATAATGGAGCGGAGTTCTCTACCAAGGATCAAGACAATGACGACTCCTCAGGAAACTGTGCAACAGCTTATGATGGAGCATGGTGGTATAAGAATCGTCATCTCTCAAACCTCAATGGTCTTTATTTGGTTGGGTCTCACTCCTCATATGCCAATGGTGTCAATTGGTATCATTTCAAGGGATACCACTATTCACTGAAGAC
>NW_003546568.1:27636-29326 GCF_000090795.2 Amphimedon queenslandica
GATCTGCAAAATGTTTAAATTTAATACCACCACATTTTAATTATTAAGTTTGACTATAGCAGTCTGTAGAATTAATAAAATTTATTTATTATAGAAATGACGCTGGGAGATTATAATTATTATCTTAAAGGCATGTTACCAGTACTTCTGATGCTGCATGGAGTTGAATTTGAACTGGTTCAACTCTGGCATAAACATTCATCAAAGATCAAATAATGCCACACTTTTGATTAAAAGTTGACAATACACTGGCCTAGTAAAAAATATACATGTGCATGTAGATTGTACATATGAAGAAATAATGTTTACTTGGCCCCACCTAATGGCTTAATTCCAAGGATACAAGCAGTAGTCAATGATCTGAATTGCTAATTTATTATTTACTCTGTACATGTATTAATTAATTTCTTATATTTCAGTGAGTGAGTACTGATCTATTACTAGTGAAATCAAGAGATTACAACACTAATGTAATCAGCATCTTGTGTTAGTACATGTACCTTAAATTGCAGTTGTGTAAGATGTTGAGACAAAAAACATTTTTTCAGAACATATGTACTGTAAAGTACATGTACATGGATCCAATAATAGCAATAATAATTATCATGTGACACTGTGTCATGTGACTCACTGTTAATTTTTGATATCAATGCTCTATCAATTAGCTGAGGTATCATTATCAGTGATGTCAGGGTCCTCCCCCTCATGGTATCCATATGTTAATAAACACTGTAACCATCTCATTGAGTCTATTGGTATAACATCAAACTATATAGGGAGAAGAAATAAAGTTTTAAATTAAACATTACAGTATAGTCAGCTCTCTTAATAGAAAATCTATGGCATACTATTACATTCCTCAAACTCATCAGTAACATCTTGCCGTTCTAGTAATTAGGAGGCGTGACCTTTTAGAATGAATAGCTTGAACTTTGACCTAAAATAAATGAAATATACACGTATAACTGATTAACTGTATACAATGTACATGTATCAGAAATTGTAATAAATACATGTACACGTACATGTACACATTCTACATGTAAAATTTTAAAAAAGGGAATTTTCTCCTAGTCATTTGACATTATGCATAACATGCTTCACACTCACCTCAATTCCTGTAAGCAATTGGATAATCTTGATTTCAAACAATTGATTTGGTAACAGGAACAAATTTAACCAATACAGGAGCTAAGGGGCTGGACCTTTGCTTGGAATTTCGATATTGCAGAAAACGCAAAATTTAGCATAATTTAGGCAGCAAATAATGATTATGAAATGTACATAATTATTATACAAGAAAGAAAAACGCTTTACATAAAAATGCTAATTTATTAATAATTCAACAACAATTGAAGAGGTAATAATTTTTCTTTTAATAATCTATAAAAATTTCGAAATAAATATTAATAATTATCAAAATAATACATGTACCTGTTAGCCTTGTTGTGTTGCTCACTCATTTCTATCTTCTCAATTAAATAATTTATAAATCTTCTAAGCGACTCTACTCCTTTATAATTATCACTAATCCTACCTTTCAACCAATCACCAGGCAAAGTATGTAATAGCTGGAACAAAGAGAGAGAGAGAGAGAGAGAGAGAGAGAGAGAGAGAGAGAGAGAGAGAGAGAGAGAGAGAGAGAGAGAGAGAGAGAGAGAGAGAGAGAGAGAGAGAGAGGGAGAGAGAG
>NW_003546568.1:29692-31894 GCF_000090795.2 Amphimedon queenslandica
TTTGAGGGGAGACAGTAGGAAACTCTTCCTGTAGGTACTGGAGGGATTTTACAAGACACTAGATCTGAGAACTAGACAAGGGGTCCCATACACTGGCAACAAAACCTATAACATAAAAATTGTGTAA
Organism: Amphimedon queenslandica; assembly: GCF_000090795.2. Classification (NCBI taxonomy): domain Eukaryota; kingdom Metazoa; phylum Porifera; class Demospongiae; order Haplosclerida; family Niphatidae; genus Amphimedon; species Amphimedon queenslandica. The sequence continues at coordinate 29,820 of NW_003546568.1, forward strand.
TAATCTTTGCTAAATTATTGGTAAGGACGATTCAATTTTTATATGCTAGTCTATAGATTGAATTATATGGTTGAATTTCAAAAAAAGACATTTCTGTAATGCTATATAGTACAAAGGTGGTTTAAATATAATAATGTCCCTTGAGTATAGAAGAGAGAGGTCCCATATTTTTCAGTGTTTGTTGTCTATTTTTTACTATAACTGGCACCCTAGACCTGTTGTCAGCCAAATACTAGTAGCACATCTGCCAGTATAGTAAGAGTGGGTGATATTCAATATTGTCTCATCAGTATGATGTCTCACTTAGATATCATGATATCTTCTCCATCAAAACTGTTATGCAGGTAATAAATGACTATATTCGCAATACACAATAGTTGTTTAAAGGTTCCTAAAATGCCAGCATACGGTACATCTAGTTTAGTAGTGATACCTTCTATACTACCACTTGTATTAAGAGTTGTGATATCTCATAACTATTGATTGCATGCCATCATCTATGGACTACCACTCACAATAATAAGGATATACAGTAACAAACAATAATCCAGTTTGTACTAATAACTGCATGTAACTGAAATATCACAACAGTGACTAAACACAATGTGCATTGCCCACCCTTATAGTAAGTATAATATTAATAATATCTGAAATTGAAATTTTTCTACAGTTTTATATGGATACTTGAATTTCAAAAAGAGATGTTTCGTAATACTATATAGTGCAGGGTTCTATCCAGTGGGGGGTGGGGGGGAAGCTTCTCCCCCAAACTCTTCATCTTCCCCCCAAAACTTCAAGCTTCCCCCCTGTGTACTTCTGTAACTGCATGCATGTACTGTACATGTACATACATGTATGTACACAACCTTCCCCCCCTGGTCAACTGCTCTGGGCTTCCTCCCCAAACAAAAATTCCTAGATTGAACCCTGTAGTACAAAGGTGGATATCATATTGGCAGTTCCCTTTCTACAGAATCCCAATTAGAGGCCCTTCCAAATTTCTACTACAGTACATCCCACTCTCTCTCTTATGTAGTGACTTATTACAAACATCTCTACACTATATACAACATGTGAAGTAACAATGTCCATGGACACACAAAAACACAACATTTCATGTATCCTGAATATAGTGATGTACTCTTTGAATAGTGAATAAATTAGAGGAGATAGGTCTTATATTCTTCAGTTTTGCTTTGGTATGTTTTTACTATAACTGACACCCTAGACCTGTTTGTCAGCCAAATACTAGTAGCACATCTGCCAGTAGTAAGTAAGAGTGGGTGATATTGAATATAGTCTCATCAGTATGATGTCTCATTTAGATATCAAGATATCTTCTCCATCAAAACTGTCATAATAACAATGATTATTAGTAATACACAATATCTGCATGTTTCTAGAATGTCAGCATATACAGTACACATCACTTTATCTAGTTTAATAGTGATACCTTCTATACTACCACTTGTATTAAGAGCTATGATATCTCATTACTATTGATTGCATGCCATCATTTATGGACTGCCATTTACAATAATAAGGATATACAGTAACAAACAATAATCCAGTCTGTACTAATAACTGCATGTAACTGAAATATCACAACAGTGACTAAACACAATGTGCATTGCCCACCCTTATAGTAAGTATAATATTAATAATATCTGAAATTGAAATTTTTCTACAGTCTTATATGGTTACTTGAATTTCAAAAGATGTTTCTGTAATACTATAGTACAAAGGTGGATATCATATTGGCAGTTCCCTTTCTACAGAATCACAATTAGAAGCCCTTCCAAATTTCTACTACAGTACATCCCACTCTCTCTCTTATGTAGTGACTTATTACAAACATCTCTACACTATATACAACATGTGAAGTAACAATGTCCATGGATACACAAAAACACAACATTTCATGTACCCTAAATATAGTGATGTACTACTGAACACATGAAAAATGTTTTTTGAATAATTAGTCAATAAAGAAGAGATAGGTCTTATATTCTTCAGTTATGCTTTGGTATGTTTTTACTATAACTGGCACCCTAGACTTGTTTGTCAGCCAAATA
>NW_003546568.1:32247-38645 GCF_000090795.2 Amphimedon queenslandica
AGAATGTCAGCATATACAGTACACATCACTTTATCTAGTTTAATAGTGATACCTTCTATACTACCACTTGTATTAAGAGCTATGATATCTCATTACTATTGATTGCATGCCATCATTTATGGACTACCACTCACAATAATAAGGATATACAGTAACAAACAATAATCCAGTTTGTACTAATAACTGCATGTAACTGAAATATTACAACAGTGACTAAACACAATGTGCATTGCCCACCCTTATAGTAAGTATAATATTAATAATATCTGAAATTGAAATTTTTCTACAGTCTTATATGGTTACTTGAATTTCAAAAGATGTTTCTGTAATACTATAGTACAAAGGTGGATATCATATTGGCAGTTCCCTTTCTACAGAATCACAATTAGAAGCCCTTCCAAATTTCTACTACAGTACATCCCACTCTCTCTCTTATGTAGTGACTTATTACAAACATCTCTACACTATATACAACATGTGAAGTAACAATGTCCATGGATACACAAAAACACAACATTTCATGTACCCTAAATATAGTGATGTACTACTGAACACATGAAAAATGTTTTTTGAATAATTAGTCAATAAAGAAGAGATAGGTCTTATATTCTTCAGTTATGCTTTGGTATGTTTTTACTATAACTGGCACCCTAGACTTGTTTGTCAGCCAAATATTACTAGCACATCTGCCGGTAGTAAGTAAGAGTGGGTGATATTCATAATTGTCAATATGTCATTAGATATCATGACCATCAAATTAACTATTAAAATGTGCTAATGTTATCTTTATTGTCTTGTATAAGTGCTGGTCAATGATCCCTTTATATATGGTACCAATAGCTTCATATCATAGTGGGGCACACTTAAAAACCTCATTTTCCTGTTGACCTTCGGAAAACCTTGTCACACAAGGTTGTTATGCTTCTCACACATTAGTCACAACTTCAGCACTTTTATACAAGGCTGTTACTAGGTTGCCAGGTTATAAACTGGTTGTAACAACCTTGAAAATTCTATACTAAAAACAATGTACCTGTATATTGCCCACTTTAGTAGTAGTGTCTGAATTTTACATTATTGAGTAAATTATGCTACAGTTTTCACAATAATTATGTTGTTTTGTCTATAGTATAGATTGCATTAAATGGTTGAATTTTAAAAACAAGACTAGTGTTTATAAAAGATTTTGTAATCACAATTAGAGGCCCTTCCAAATTTCTACTACAGTACATCCCACTCTCTCTCTTATGTAGTGACTTATTACAAACATCTCTACACTATATACAACATGTGAAGTAACAATGTCCATGGACACACAAAACACAACAATTTTATGTACCCTGAATATAGTGATGCACTATCTGACTACATGACAAATGTTCTTTGAGTAGTCAAAGAAAAGGAGATAAGAGGTCTCATGTTCTTTAGTTTTGCTTTGGTATATGTATTTACTATAACTGGCACCCTAGACCTGTTTGTCAGCCAAATTTGTAGCACATCTCCCAGTAGTAAGTAAGAGTGGGTAATATTCAATATTGTTTCATCAGTATGATGTCTCATTTAGATATCATGATATTGTCTCCATAAAAACTGTTATACATGTAATAACAATGACTATTCGCAATACACAATAGTTGTTTAATGGATCCTAGAATGCCAGCATACGGTATTTGATACCTTCTATTATACGACTTAAGAGTGATGATATCTCATTGCTAATAGTGACATGTAACATCATCTATGGACTACCACTCACAATAATAAGGATATATAGTAAGAAAAGATATTCAATGCAGCAGTTGCAAATACAATACAAAAACTATAACTGAAATATCACAATAGTTACTAAACACAAAGTATACCTGTATTTTAAGTATCTGAATTTCACATCTTTGAGTAAATGAAGCTACAGTTTTCACAATAATTATGTTTTTTGTCTATAGATTGCATTATATGGTTGAATTTCAAAAAGAGGTGATTATAAAAGATTTCTGTAATGCTATAGTATAAAGGTGGATATCATATTGGCAGTTCCCTTCTACAGGATCACAATTAGAGGTCCTTCCAAATTTCTACTACAGTACATCCCACTCTCTCTCTTATGTAGTGACTTATTACAAACATCTCTACACTATATACAACATGTGAAGTAACATTGTCTATGGTCACAACATTTTCATGTACCCTGAATATATATAATGATGCACTACTGAAGAGGAGATAGAAGTCTCACACTCTTCAGTTTTGCTTTGGTATGCTTTTACTATAACTGGCACCCTAGACCTGTTTGTCAGCCAAATATTATAGTAACACCTCCAGACCTGCCAGTAGTAAGTATAATATTAATAATATCTGAAATAAAGCTCCAGCATGTTATAAAAGCAGTAGCTGTACACAAACACTCATCACTGGTAACCTACAGTAAAAGGATTGTTCAGTATTAGTTCTATACAGCAAGTCAAGACAAGATGGATTCCTGTTCTTATTTTAAGCTGATAGGATGCTTCATTCTTATTAGCATTGCTACTGCACAAGAAACACAAGCTACATGTAAGTCATGACATGAATAATAATAGATATGACTATTTGTTAATGTAGCTTGTCACCCTCGTGATTGTAAGGAGGTATATGAACGCGGTCACACATGCAGTGGAGTATATACTGTGAAACCTGATGAACTACCAGCCTTTGAGGTAAATATAATATTAATATTATCTGTATTAAAATCACTATACTCAATAGGTTTACTGTGACATGAATTATGGAGATGGATGGACTGTATTTCAAAGGAGAATGGATGGTTCTGTTGACTTCTACCGCAACTGGACTGACTATGAAAAAGGATTTGGAGACCTCAACGGAGAGTTCTGGCTGGGACTTAACAAGATAAACCGACTTACTGAAATAGGCGATTATAATCACCTCCTTGTTGAATTGGAAGATTTTGATGGGAATAAGAATTACACTTTTTATTATGCTTTTTCAGTATCGGATGCAAGTCGCAACTATACGCTGGTGTTGCATTCTGACCATAAAGGCAATGCTGGAGATGGTCTGAGCTATCATGCTGGAATGAAGTTCTCTACCAAGGATCGAGACAATGACGCCTGGGCCACAGGAAGCTGCGCAACAACTTATGGTGGAGCTTGGTGGTATAAAGCCTGTTATCGTTCAAACCTCAATGGTCTCTATTTGATTGGATATAACTCATCACAGAAAGGTGTCAATTGGTCAGAGTTCCCTATGAAGTACTACTCCCTAAAAACTAGTGAGATGAAATTTAGAAAGGTTTTTAACTAATGTCCACTGGAGAATGAACAATTCATTATCATTCATTAGTAGCAGTTGAGTAGTTTGATATACATGTACATGTACATTTTCTATACATGCAGTGTAAAATATCTTAAATTTCAAGTTAACAGAAAAGTTTTTGATGATTTCTTGAAATACTGCAAAAGAGGGGGGACAGTATAATTTCCAGAAACTTAAATCTGAAAATAATTGTTGGGGGGGGAAACTCATAAAATTTATATAGCCCTTAAAAAATTTGTTCTAAACTGTACATTGTACAGAGTGACACTGACTAAAGCAATACTTTTTAAGCACAAAATTATAATACATGTATGGGCACAGAATTTTTAAGATACCGTACAAGGTGATTTATTGGCGAGAGTAATATTGGGCAAATTGTCCTGTGGAAAGTTAATGGCAAATTTTATATTGGCGATTTTGTGCCACATGTCATTGAGCATGCTCAGTTTTAAACAAAATGGCAGATTTTATATTGGCAATTTCTTCATAGAACTGCCGATTGCCAATATTATTCCTCACCAATAAATCATCTTGAACAGTATTAATTTTATATAGCCACAAATTAACTAATCTGCGAAATTTTTAAATTTATAATACCACCACACCTTATTATTAAAGGCAAGTTCATACTATTACATCATGTTGCATTATTTGTGTGGGTGTATCAACCTTAAGACCCATTGGTTCCTATTATGTCTTGTGGTAGTATCTTGTGTAAGACGTTAAAAGAAGAAAACATTTTGTATAGTAGTCGTATGTACATGAACATGCATTAATTTAACTAACACTTTAAGACCAGTCCCAAACATAAGAATAGTAAATACATGTATCATGTGATACTGTGTCATGTGACTCACTGTTAATCTTTGATATCAATACTCTATCAATTAGCTGAGGTATCAAGTGAATATCATTATCAGTGATGTCAGGCTCCTCCCCCTCATGGTATCCATATGTTAATAAACACTGTAACCATTTCATTGAGTCTATGGGTATAGCATCAAACTATATAGGAAGAAATATGTATATACAGTGTATGTATATTATATAGTATACTAGTAGGTCGCATATATAAAATATAGGACCTGAGGTTTGTGTTCGAGGATGTAATATAGCCCAAGGGCCGTAGGCCCAAGGGCTATATCACATCTAAGGACACAAACCAAAGGTCCTATATTCCGTATATGATAGTATACTATATAAGATATATGGCATAATGATGACAGCATTTCTGCATGGCAGGTCTATATACAAAGTATAGAACCCACCACATCAAAGCAATGATGTCATCATTGTGCTATATATGTATATATCTCATTAATGAGATTCATAGATGAAATATAACATATATAACATGCCAATATGGGTCAATACACCCTCCACCTCGGATACTTTGAATTGATACCACCCTTGGGCCTTCGGCCCTCGGGTGATATCAATTCAAAGTATCCTCGGTCTCGGGATATCAATTCCCATATCGTCATGATATATATAACATATAGCCCATGGTTTTTTTCAAAAAGATAGATCCAAAGTTATCCCAAATTTTTATTTCATTTTTTGATACATATTGATGTCCTTATGCTGAGTAGAAAGTTAGCTGATTCTAATTAATTTTTCTTTATTTTTCCTCGATTCCACTCCCATTATATCAATGGTTTCCCTTACCTTCATTGATTTCCAATATTGTCTTTGATAGAAACTGTATGAATGAGTATTGGTGGCTTCTAACTGACTACAAATTAATTAACAATTAAATAATTAACTACATAACTGTAATATTAAAATAATAATAATACTGGATAAACTGGTGGATGTGGTTGCACTGAATAAAAGTACATTTCATTTTGATTCATTCTTCACATGCTTAATGAAACATGGCTATTGCTAAATTGTTAGTGCAATTGCTAAATTTAATATATCACCAGATATAATTCTAAAATATGCCAATTTATAATTCATAATATCAATACCTTTTATTCATTAGTGGTATGTACATGTCTTCATTGATTGATTCTTGTATTCTCTTTATTAAACTTCTCTGGAGGTCTTTGAAATTATCAGTTTGAGGGGAGACAGTAGGAAACTCTTCCTGTATGTACTGGAGGGATTTTACAAGACACTGGGTCTGAGCACTAGACAGGGGTCCCATCCACTGGCAACAAAACCTATAACATAAAAATTGTGTAATAATCTTTGCTAAATTATTGGTAAGGATGATTCAATTTTTATATGCTAGTCTATAGATTGCATTATGTGGTTGAATTTCAAAAAGAGACATTTCTGTAATGCTATAGTGGTTTAATAATAATGTCATTTGAGTATAGAAGAGAGAGGTCCCATATTTTTCAGTGTTTGTTGTCTATTTTTTTACTATAACTGGCACCCTAGACCTGTTTGTCAGCCAAATACTAGTAGCACATGCCGGTAGTAAGTAAGAGTGGGTGATATTCAATATTGTCTCATCAGTATGATGTCTCATTTAGATATCATGATATTGTCTCCATTAAAACTGTTATACAGGTAATAACAATGACTATTCATAATACACAATAGTTGTTTAAAGGTTCCTAGAATGCCAGCATACGGTACATCTAGTTTTGTAGTGATACCTTCTATTATATACCACTTGTATTAAGAGTTATGATATCTCATTACTATTAATTGCATGCCATCATCTATGGACTACCACTCACAATAATAAGGATATACAGTAACAAACAATAATCCAGTTTGTACTAATAACTGCATGTAACTGAAATATTACAACAGTGACTAACACAATGTGCATTGCCCACCCTTATAGTAATTATAGTAAGTATAATATTAATAATATCTGAAATTGAAATTTTTCTACAGTCTTATATGGTTACTTGAATTTCAAAAGATGTTTCTGTAATACTATAGTACAAAGGTGGATATCATATTGGCAGTTCCCTTTCTACAGAATCACAATTAGAGGCTCTTCCAAATTTCTACTACGGTGCATCCCACTCTCTCTCTTATGTAGTGACTTATTACAAACATCTCTACACTATATACAACATGTGAAGTAACAATGTCCATGGACACACAAAAACACAACA
>NW_003546568.1:38930-70975 GCF_000090795.2 Amphimedon queenslandica
CTAGACCTGTTAGTCAGCCAAATATTATAGTAACACCTCCAGACCTGCCAGTACTAAGTATAATATTAATAATATCTGAAATAAAGCTCCAGCATGTTATAAAAGCAGTAGCTGTACACAAACACTCATCACTGGTAACCTACAGTAAAAGGATTGTTCAGTATTAGTTCTATACAGCAAGTCAAGACAAGATGGATTCCTGTTCTTATTTTAAGCTGATAGGATGCTTCATTCTTATTAGCATTGCTACTGCACAGGCTCAATCTACACGTAAGTCATGACATTAATGATGATAGATATGACTATTTTGTTGATGTAGCTTGTCACCCTCGTGATTGTAAGGAAGCATATGAAAGTGGTAACACATGCAGTGGAGTATATACTATCAAACCTGATAAACTACCAGCCTTTGAGGTAAATAATATATCTGTATTAAAATCACTATATTCCATAGGTTTATTGTGATATGAGTAATGGAGGTGGATGGACTGTATTTCAAAGGAGAATGGATGGTTCTGTTGACTTTTTTCTCAACTGGGCTGATTATGAAAAAGGATTTGGAGACCTCAACGAAGAGTTCTGGCTGGGACTTAACAAGATAAACCGACTTACTGCAGGACAAAGCAATAACCTCCGTGTTGACTTGGCAGATTTTGATGGGAATAAGAAGTATGCTACTTATTCTACTTTTGATGTAGGGAATGCAGCTGTTAATTACACACTGACTGTGTCTGGATACGGAGGCAATGCTGGAGATGGTCTGAGCTATCATAATGAAGCGGAGTTCTCTACTAAGGATCGAGACAATGACCAATTCTCCAGGATAAGCTGTGCAACATATTATGGCGGAGCTTGGTGGTATAAAGCTTGTTATCAATCAAACCTCAATGGTCTCTATTTGATTGGATATAACAAAACAGAGAAAGGTGTCAATTGGTCTGAGTTCCCTATTAGGTACTACTCCCTAAAAAGTAGTGAGATGAAACTCAGAAGGAGCGACTAATGTCCACTGGAGAATGAACAATTCATTATTATTCATTAGTAGCAGTACACTGCAGTAGTTTAATATACATGTACATCTTCTATACATGCAATGTCAAATATATTAAATTTCAAGTGAACAGAAAAGTCTTTGATGATTTCTTGAAATGCTACAAAAAGGGGAGGGGACAGGACAGAGTTTATTAATCTTTATCACTTGTTAAAATGTAACAGGATACCATACACAGTGCAAAATGGCAGCCAGTATAATTTCAAGAAAATTAAATCTGCAAATAATTTTTTGGAGGAAAACTCAAAATTTATAGCCCTTACAAATTTTGTTCTAAACTGTACATTGTACAGAGTGACAATGACTAAAGCATTACTTTTTAAGCACAAAATTACAATACATGTAAGGTCACAAAATTTTTAGGATATTAATTTCATATCACAAATTTGTATAGCAGTCGTATGTACATGAGCATGCATTAATTTAACTAACACTTTAAGACCAGTCCCAAACATAAGAATAGTAAATACATGTATCATGTGATACTGTGTCATGTGACTCACTGTTAATCTTTAATATCAATACTCTATCAATTAGCTGAGGTATCAAGTGAATATCATTATCAGTGATGTCAGGCTCCTCCCCCTCATGGTATCCATATGTTAATAAACACTGTAACCATTTCATTGAGTATATGGGTATAGCATCAAACTATATAGGGAGAAGACATAAAATTACTTTTATATTTTACTTTTATATTTTTACTCTCTATAGCATACGTATACACCTCGAATCTATTTAACGGACAGCACCTAGTGCGGTACCAATTACATTCCTTACCTCTGACAGAGCAACTTTCTCCTACCAAAGTGTCCATTATATAGAGGCTACACTTATGTATAACATCACATGTAACTATATTATACTGTAATGAAAAATATTATGAGAACATGCACCAGCTCTTTTCCATTCTCAATCTTCTCTCCTCCCTCCCTCTCACCTCCAGTGGGTTCCAGTACATCAATCCATGTCTTACGTAAGGAGTCAGTCAACATTCTATGCTGCTCTGGACACCAGAGAAGTTTTCTTGCATTACAACTCTTTAAGGATTACATATGGTACAACCTAATATTGGCATGTGGATCAGGACTGGTGTCAACCTGAATCAGTCCTGATGATCAGACAAGGACCATAAAATTTGTATGGGCAATCAGTCCTGATACAATCATGGAGTTAGATCTAGCCACAGTACAGGCATGACACTTAAGCATCTAATATGGCATGAAAATTATTGGGTGTGTATACCACACCCACCTTTAATAAGTTCAATTCCTGTGAACGATTGGATAATCTTGGTTTCAAACAATTGAGTTTGTAATAGGAACAAATTAGAGGGGGCTGAGCCCTTGCTTGCAATTTCTATATTGCAGCAAATGTGAAATTTAGTACATAAAATAACAATTATGAAATGTACATAATTATTATACAAGAAAACATAAACATTGTACATTTTAAAATGCTAATTTATCAACAATTAAATAACGATTGAAGGGGTAATAATTTTTCTTTCAATAATCTATAAAAATTTTGAAATAAATATTAATAATTACAAATTATCAAAATAATACATGTACCTGTTAGCCTTGTTGTGTTGCTCACTCATTTCTATCTTCTCAATTAAATAATTTATAAATCTTCTAAGCGACTCGACTCCTTTATAATTATCACTGGTCCCACCTTTCAACCAATCGCTAGGCAAAATATGTAATAACTAGAACAAAGAGAGAGAGAGAGACAGAGAGAGAGACAGAGAGAGAGGGAGGGAGAGAGAGAGACAGAGAGAGAGACAGAGAGAGAGACAGAGAGAGACAGAGACAGAGACAGAGACAGAGACAGAGAGAGACAGAGAGAAGTAAAATGTGCCAAAATCATACAAGTACTCATATAAGCCGGTACTTAAAGTTGATTCACACTGTACCAATAACCTAAGTTATACTTAACAAAAGGTAGGGGCATTAGAAAGTATATGTACAATACAAACCAATGGCCACAGTCCTGTCTCATATAATGTATGGTGACTATGCAGTGTATGAATCAACCATTAATACTACAAGCATTTTCACTTACTGTACATACTCAAATTTGCTCTAAACACAAGTACACTAATTTCCACTTTGTAGAAAGTCTGAATTGAATTATGTATAATATCTTTTGAAAGCTGCTATAAAATACCGATTTCACCCATACAGTAAAAACTAAAACTGCCACTAGTTTCAATACTCAAGTACTTGTACACGTTTTTTTCCCAATAATGTTGTTTGTATCTATTGTCTTAGAGGGTCCCTCTCTACAGTACAGATCCACTTACTTTATTTGTTTTACTAACAGTTAGTTCATTAATTGGTGAATGTTGTAATGAGAGGAGAATATAACGAGATACCAGCCCATCAAACGCTAACTGGTACAATACACTATCAGGTAGCAACCCTTGACAACAGAGGGTGTTCCCTAGCAACTGATTAATAAAGACAATAGTTAATAATTATAATATAAATTTTCTACAAACAAACATTCTCTCTCCCTGCTTTTCTCATTCTTCTTGACACTTTGAATGTGATAAAATACCCAAGGCTATATACCCTTGGGTATTTTGTCACATTCAAACCATCTAAGACCATGGTTTTTTTCTAAAAAATGGCTCCAAAATCACCCCAAATTTTTATTACATTATTTGATACATATTGATGTACTTATGCTGTGTAGAAAGTTTGAGCTGATTCTGACAAATATTTTTTGAGCTATGGCCATTTTAAGAAATTGGCCAATTTTTGAAAAATACCCAAGGCTATATAGCTATGGTTTTTTTTCCAAAAAATGACTCCAAAATCACCCCAAATTTTTATTACATTTTCTGATACATATTGATGTCCTTATACTGTGTAGAAAGTTTGAGCTGATTCCGACAAATATTTTTTGAGTTATGGCCATTTAAAGAAATCGGCCAATTTCTAAAAAGTACCCAGGGCTATAGCCCATGGTTTTTTCTGAAAAATGGTTCTGAAATCACCCCAAATTTTTATTACATTTTCTGATACATATTGATGTACTTATGCTGTGTAGAAAGTTTGAGCTGATTCCGACAAATATTTTTTCAGTTATAACCATTTTTTTAAATCGGTCAATTTCTGAAAAGTAACCAAGGCTATAATAACCCATGGTTTTTTCTAAAAAATGACTCTAAAGTCATCCCAAAATTTCATTACAATTTCTGATACATACTGATGTCTTCATACTATATAAAAGTTTGAGCTGAATTTATTCATTCTTTCTTATTTTTCCTCCCTCCCACTCCCATTATATCAATGGTTTCCCTTACCTTCATTGATTTCCAATATTGTCTTTGATAGAAACTGTATGAATGAGTATTGGTGGCTTCTAACTGACTACAAATTAATTAACAATTAAATAATTAACTACATAACTGTAATATTAAATAGTAATTAGATAAACTTGTGGATGTGGTTACACTAAATTAAAGTCCATTTCATTTTGTTTCATTCTTCTCGTGCTTAATGAAGCATGGCTATTGCTAAAATGTTAATGCAATTGCTAAATTTTAATAAATTGCCAAATAATATTCCAATCAATATTAAATATGTTTTTATAATTCATAATATCAATACCTTTTATTCATTAGTGGTATGTACATGTCTTCATTGATTGATTCTTGTATTCTCTTTATTAAACTTCTCTGGAGGTCTTTGAAATTATCAGTTTGAGGGGAGACAGTAGGAAACTCTTCCTGTAGGTACTGGAGGGTTTTTACAAGACACTGGGTCTGAGCACTAGACAAGGGGTCCCATACACTGGCAATAAAACCTATATTTAAAAAAATTATAATAATCTTTGCTAAAATGGTAGCTAAGGATCAATTTATTTTTAATGCTAGTTTATAGATTGAATTATTTATGGTTGAATTTCAAAAGAAATTTTTCTGTAATGCTTTTGTACAATAAGGTGGATGTCACATTGGCAGTTTCTGTTTTACAGAATCACAATTAGAGGCCCTTCCAAATTTCTACTACAGTACATCCCACTCTCTCTCTTATGTAGTGACTTATTACAAACATCTCTACACTATATACAACATGTGAAGTAACAATGTCCATGGACACAAAAAATACAACATTTCATGTACCCTGAATATAGTGATGCATTATACTGAATAATGTTCTTTGAATAGTCAATAAAGAGAAGATAGGTCTTATATTCTTCCGTTTTGCTTTGGTATGTTTTTACTATGACTGACACCCTAGACCTGTTTGTCAGCCAAATATTAATTGGTAGCACATCTCCAAGTAGTAAGAGTGGGTGATATTCAATATTGTCTCATCAGTATGATGTCTCATTTAGATGTCATGATATCTTCTCCATCAAATTAACTGCTACAATAAAATGATTATTTATAATACAAAATAGCTGCATTTTAATGGTTCCTAGAGTGTCAGTATACAGTACTCATAACTAGTAGTAATAATGGCATCTATCATCATCTATGGACTACAACTCACAATAATAAGGATATATAGTAAGAAGCAATATTTCATGCAGTTTGCAGATACAATGTACTAATTAATAACAATGACATTAGTTACTAAACTTAAATACCTGAATGTATATTGCCCACCCTTATAGTATAGTAAGTATAATAAATAATATTAACAATATCTGAAATTGACATTTTTGCTGCCAGTAAATGAAGCTACAGCTTTCACAATAATAATGCTTATTTGTCTATAGATTGCATTTTATGGTTGAACTTCAAAAAGAAGTGTTTATAAAAGATTTCTGTATACTAAGGAGGCCTTAGGTGGGTGTCATATTTGGCAGTTTCTTAAAAAAATCACAATTAGAGGCCCTTCCAAATCTCTACTACAGTACATCCCACTCTCTCTCTTATGTAGTGACTTATTACAAACATCTCTACACTATATACAACATGTCAAATAACAATGTCCATGGTCATACAAAAAAATAATGTATCCAGAATATAGTGATGGGGCACTACTGAAGACTATGAAAAAATATTTTAAAATAGTTAATGAAGAGAAGATAGGTCTTATATTATTCAGTTTTGCTTTGGTATGTTTTTACTATGACTGGCACCCTAGACCTGTTTGTCAGCCAAATATTATAGTAACACCTCCAGACCTGCCAGTACTAAGTATAATATTAATAATATCTGAAATAAAGCTCCAGCATGTTATAAAAGCAGTAGCTGTACACAAACACTCATCACTGGTAACCTACAGTAAAAGGATTGTTCAGTATTAGTTCTATACAGCAAGTCAAGACAAGATGGATTCCTGTTCTTATTTTAAGCTGATAGGATGCTTCATTCTTATTAGCATTGCTACTGCACAAGGTACGTGTATATGTCATAACATTAATAATAATGGACATAACTAAATGTTTTTGTTAATGTAGCTCTTCCTCATAATTGCAAGGAGGTATATGCTCAAGGTAACACATGCAGTGGAGTTTATACTGTGAAACCTGATGAACTACCAGCCTTTGAGGTAAATATAATATTAATATAAAATGTTTAATGAGGATTTCCAAAACAAAAGTCAAACCTATACAAAAGTGCCTCTTAAACGAGGACACCTCTGTATAGTAAGGACATGTAGTGTGGGCCCAATGGTATCCTTAAAGAGGCTACAGTGCAGTAGCATATAATTTGTATCTATAATAGGTCTATTGTGATATGGAGACTGATGGTGGTGGATGGACTGTATTTCAAAGGAGAATGGATGGTACTGTTGACTTCTTCCTCAACTGGGCTGACTATGAAAAAGGATTTGGAGACCTCAATGGAGAGTTCTGGCTGGGACTTGACAAAATAAACCGACTTACTGCAGGACAAAGCAATAGCCTCCGTGTTGACTTGGAAGATTTTGATGGGGTTAAGAAGTATGCTACTTATTCTACTTTTAAAGTAGGGAATGCAGTCACAAAGTACACACTGACTGTGTCTGGATATGGAGGTGATGCTGGTGATAGTCTGAAATATCATAATGGAATGAAGTTCACGACTAAGGATCAAGACAATGATGAGTCATCAAACAATTGTGCAAAACTTTATACTGGAGCATGGTGGTATCATATGTGGTGTATAGACTCAAGCCTTAATGGTCCGTATCCAGTTGGCCCTGCCTCCCAGGTATTTAATATTGTATGGAGTCCCTATTATAAACTGCTGGTAACTGAAATGAAACTCAGAAGCAGTTAAACAGTCAGTGTGGAGAACTATAACAGTTCATTATTGCTAGTATAGTTGAGTCCATTTATATTTACTTTTTGCTACAAATATTCAATTGATTTCAAGTCTAGTCAAATACATTATACGTGTACATGTACATAATCACAATTAACAACACTAGCAGTATATGGTAGAATTAATAATGAGATTACTGTTAGAAAAGACACTAGGACCAGAATATACCATTAAGAATAATACATGTAGCATGTACATGTATGCAATGAGTATACCTGGTTCCACCAGTGATATCAGTAATAGTCTACTCTACAAGAGGTATACTATATACTTTTCATCTTATGGCTTCCCAGGAGTATATTCAATGATTTGAAATGTTAATCAGTAACATAATGTATCTCAGGTGTAGGAATAGAAGCAAAGTGGCAAAGTAAATTGTCCTTCTATTAGTGTTAAGGATTTCAAGGGAGAGCCATGGCCCCCTGCCTGCTACACCAATGCATAAATAAACTATTTATATTCATATTTCATAATTTCATATACGGCATACTAAGGTTGCAAACTGCACCACGTGGCAATGTAGATGCAAAATTTTGCAATTTTAATTTTGTGATAGAACAAATAAATGTAAAAATTGCAAAAATATAATCACCACAAAAATGAACCAGTATAGGTACATGTAGTTTTATATGCATGCTTGTCCATAAATTGCAACATAAATGGTTAATTGAATTTCAAAAAGAGATTCTATGCATTGTTATAGTACAAAGGTGGATTTCCTATTTGGCAGTTCCCTTTCTACAGAATCACAATTGAAGGCTCTTCCAAATTTCTACTACAGTACATCCCACTCTCTCTCTTATGTAGTGACTTATTACAAACATCTCTACACTATATACAACATGTGAAGTAACAATGTCCATGGACACACAAAATCCTTTCATGTACCCTGAATATAGCAATGCCTACTGAAAAAATGAAAATGTTTCTTGAATTGTCAATGAAGAGAAGATAGAGGTCCCATATTTTTCAGTGTTTGTTGTTTTTACTATAACTGGCACCCTAGACTTGTTTGTCAGCCAAATACTAGTAGCACATCTGTCAGTAGTAAGTATAAGAGTGGGTGATATCCAATGTTGTCAAACTGCATGGTATGATATCCCATTTAGAGTATGATGATATCTTCTCCATCAAAACTGTCATAATAACAATGATCATTCATAATACACAATAGAGTGTCAGCATACAGTGCATACAGCTTTGTCTAGTTTAGTAGTGATACTTTCTATACTACCACTTGTATTAAGAGCTATGATATCTCATTACTATTGATTGCATGTACCATCATCTGTGGACTACCACTCACAGTAATAAGGATATAGTCAGAAATAATTTTCAATAAAGTGCAACTGAAATATCCCAATAGTTACTAAACTTAAATAACTGTATATTGCCCACCCTTGGTAGTAGTGTAAGTATTCACATTTTACTAGCAGTAAATGAAGCTAAAGCTTTCACAATAATTATGCTGTTTTGTCAATAGATTGCATTATATAGTTGAATTTCAAAAAGAAGTGTTTGTGAAAGATTTCTGTAATGCTATAGTACTAAGGTAGATATTTGGCATCTTCTTTTACAGAATCACAATTAGAGGTCCTTCCAAATTTCTACTACAGTACATCCCACTCTCTCTCTCTTATGTAGTAACTTATTACAAACATCTCTACACTATATACAACATGTCAAGTAACAATGTCTATGGTCATACAAAAAAATAATGTATCCAGAATATAGTGATGCACGTATACTGGATTTGAGCAGTCAGTGAAGAGAAGAGAGGTCTCATGTTCTTTAGTTTTGCTTCATAACTAGCACCCTATAGACCTGTTTGTCAGCCAAATACTATAGTAACACCTGCAGACCTGCCAGTAGTAAGTATAATATTAATAATAATATTATCTGAAATAAAGCTCCAGCATGTTATAAAAGCAGTAGCTGTACCCAAACACTCATCACTGGTAACCTACAGTAAAAGGATTGTTCAGTATTAGTTCTATACAGCAAGTCAAGACAAGATGGATTCCTGTTCTTATTTTAAGCTGATAGGATGCTTCATTCTTATTATTAGCATTGCTACTGCACAGGCTCAATCTACACGTAAGTCATGACATTAATAATAATAAAAATAACTATTTTGTTGATGTAGCTTGTCACCCTCGTGATTGTAAGGAGGTATATGAACGTGGTAATGTGAACAGTGGAGTATATACAGTGAAACCTGATGAACTACCAGCTTTTGAGGTAAATGTAATTATTATAGACTGAGTGATAGTGCTCTACTGCAGATAGGACACACACACACACCTTTTGCCTTGGTTTTGGGTGGTACTGGTTGAATAGCAGCCCTCAGTATCACCTCAAGCTGCTATTCAAACCAGTATAATACCCTCAACATTGGCCTTGCATTGGGTAGCATGGGCTGTAATATAGTATATAATTTGTATCTATAATAGGTCTATTGTGATATGAGTAATGGAGGTGGATGGACTGTATTTCAAAGGAGAGTGGATGGTAAAATTGACTTCTTCCTCAACTGGGTTGACTATGTAAAAGGATTTGGAGACCTCAATGGAGAGTTCTGGCTGGGACTTAGTAAAATAAACCGACTCACTGCAGCACAAAGCAATAACCTCTGTGTTGACTTGGAAGATTTTGATGGGAATAAGAAGTATGCTACTTATTCTACTTTTCAAGTAGGGAGTGGAGGCACAAGATACAAACTGACTGTGTCTGGATATGGAGGTGATGCTGGTGATAGTCTGAGCTATCATAATGGAATGAAGTTCTCTACTAAAGATTACCAAAATGATGGTACTGCAGGGCCACCAGCAAACTGTGCAGTGAGTTTCGAAGGAGCATGGTGGTATAACAACTGTCTACAATCAAACCTCAATGCTGTCTATTCTATTCGGTCTCCCTCCCCAAGTAGCATCTTCATGATGTGGTATCCTCATTATGACCTGAAGACATCTGAAATGAAACTTAGACCTAGTTAAACAGTCAATGTCTACTGGAGAACTAACAGTTCATTATTGCTAGTATAGCCGAGTCCATTTATATTTACTTTTTGCTACAAATATTCAATTGATTTCAAGTCTAGTCAAATACATTATGCGTGTACATGTACATGTACATAATCACAATTAACAACACTAGCAGTGTATGGTAGAATTAATAATGAGATTACCATTAGAAAAGGCATTAGGACACCATATCAAGAATAAGTACATGTAGCATGTACATGTATGTAACAAGTATACTTGGTCCCACCAGTGATATCAGTAATAGTCTACTCCACAAGAGGTTCTTCTTATGGCTTCACAGGATACAAGCAGTATAGTCAATGATTTGAAATGTTAATTAGTGACACCAAGAGAACATGAGGCAGTACCAAACATGCATATCCAATATTACCAATAATAATAATAATAATAATAACTAGAAGAATGTAAAATATTTGAAGTGGCTCAGCTCCCGAGCTACGTACACTATTCTTGTGCTGTATGACCTTCCTTGCTGCTGGAGAAGTTTTTGGATAGCAGTTTTGTCTTATCTAGTTGAGCATTTGCTGCAATATTTCGTTATGACCACACCCACTTTCAATGAAGATATAGATTGGCTATTTAACTATAATAATAGCTAGACGACCCTATGCCCTTACGGATAAACAGGCGCTTTCCCGTCTTAGTGGGCTTTACCCAATTATCATGTGACACTGTGTCATGTGACTCACCGTTAATCTTTGATATCAATACTCTATCAATTAGCTGAGGTATCAAGTGAATATCATTATCAGTGATGTCAGGCTCCTCCCCCTCATGGTATCCATATGTTAATAAACACTGTAACCATTTCATTGAGTCTATGGGTATAGCATCAAACTATATAGGGAGAAGAAAGGAAATTATTTTAAAACAAATTAAAATTATAGCATAGCCTCTCTTAATGGAGCATACATCTCCGTTTAACAGATAGCACCTAGTGTACCAATTACATTCTTTACTCTACTAGAAAGAATGTAAAACATTAAAAGGCTTGCCCTCCAGCCACGCCTCCCAATCACGCCCCAAATGCACATACATGTACTTGTATACATACATACAAAAATGCTTCACATCAGTGGGCTTCGCCTAAAATATCTTCCACATGTACAGTATGCATATCATTAATTAACATCACATGTAGCTATAATGTAATCAAATAAATTTAACTAAGAACATTTAAATTTTGTACATGTACACATCTTCTCCCTCCCTCTTCCTCCCTCCCTCCCTCTCACCTCCAGTGGGTTCCAGTATATCAGTTCATGTCTCACGTAAGGAGTGAATATTTTAGTTAAACAAAGACTGACGTAAGCCTCAGAGTAACTGCTGGACTGGGTGAACTTCCACTGCTCAAATCGAGTCTTGATTATATTCAAATCACAAAAATCATCAACGACATCAGAGAATACGTCATTAATATCAGGACCTAGTGATTCTGAGAGAGGCAAAGAGAGAGGAGAGAAAGAAAAATATAAATAAAATGACACATTTATTTTATTGACAAAAGTTACTTGTACATGTACATGTAAATAAATAACATGTACTAGTTCCACATTTAGCTAATTTTAAAATTATATATGTACATGTGTATATTAAATAAAATAAGAAATTGTGTATGATTAAGAGTTTAATTTTGATTGATTCACAAAACCAGCAGCAGATGTACATGTACATGTACACAACATACAAAATAACGCTAATGTACCTAATTCTTTATTAAAACGTATTTTATCAGTTTCCAGTAGTTCATCATCCGAAGACATTCCTTCATAATGATCAGTAGCAACTTCCTGTCTCTCTCTCTTCTCTCTCCTCCTCCTCCTCCTCCCCTCTCTCTCCACAATGCGTCCCTGACGCCCTTCGTCATTAGCCACACCCACTCTACACTCCTCAGACTCATCGGTGACATCTTGCCGTCTTCTGGTAATTAGGAGGCGTGACCTTTTAGAATGAATAGATTGAACTTTGACCTCTATAGATTTTATTAATGGAGCCTAAAATAAATGAAATATACATGTAACATGTACACATTGTACACATTGTGTATGCATCAGAAAATGTAATAAAAACGGAGAATTCTCACCTTTTCATTTTTGGCAAAAATTGGCCCGTGACCCTGTACTACAGTACAGGGGACTTTGGTCCAATTTTTTAGCAACTTTAAAAATTGATAAAAAATCCAATTTTGATCGGAATCAGTTCAAACTTTCTACGCAACATAAGTACATGTATATACATCAGAAAATGTAATAAAAATGGAGAATTCTCACCTTTTCATTTTTGGCGAAATTTGGCCTGTGACCCTGTACTATAATAGTACAAAGACTTTGGCCCGATTTTTGAGCAGCTTTAAAAATTCATAAAAAATCCAATTTTGATCGGAATCAGCTCAAACTTTCTACGCAACATAAGTACATGGATATGTATCAGAAAATGTAACAAAACATGTATAATATGTACATGTTCTATGTACATTATGCACACTGTATGGTCATGAGAAGCACCTGTTGAAATGTACATTGAATATTGTGCTGTACCTTTATAGCAAGACATGAGAGTAGGTCTCTGAGATATCCTTTCATTTGTTGATAGAATAAATAATGTTCTTCAATCCTCGTAATACTAGTATCAGCTCCTTCAATGAAATCATTGGCATCCTTAACATCAGCCATAACCTGATCCAACTGCCTCCGGTGATTAGCAACACTGTCCTATTTATAGTAACAATATAAATGACATCATTCTATTTATAAACATGTGCATGTACACACATGATAGGTGTGTACATAGTATTTTTTTTAAAGATGACAAATTTTGCAAATTTTGCAAATTTTTAAGTTTTGCGAAATTAAATTCCTTGAAAATCAATTTAATATGGTACAAGATGGCAGAATAGTGGCAATTTGCAAAAATTAACTTAGTGAACCTCTGGATGCAGGTCATTTGTAAAAATTATTATCCTTGAAAAAACCGCTATATGGTAGTACATTCTATTTATAGTAACATCAATGCCATCTTACTACATGTAGTTATAGCTGACATCATTCTATTCATAGTAACAATAAAAATGTATTCTATTTATAGCACTAAACCACACCCACCTTTAATTCTTGTAGCCGATTAGATAATCTCGATTTCAAACTATCAAAAGTGACCGGAACAAATTTAACCGATACAGGAGGAGGGGGCGGGGCCCTTGTTTGCTGTTGGTATTGTTGCTGCTGATAGTCAATGCCGTAAATGAAAGATTGTGTGAGAGGGTCCAACGAATTAATGGTGACTGGTTCATCGGCCGGGAGTGGGTTACTGGCTTTGATTCCTTTATTGATCTGCTCCTCCTCCCATCGCTGGGTCTCCTCATCCTCTGATTCACTGTCAATGTTCTCCAATGCACTCAATACCTGCAGTGTAATGTATGCATGTACATGAATAATGAATAATCAAATATGATTGAGCTACATGTAATAATTATAATTATGTGCAACAACAAGTATAGTAAATCTCTCAGATACATGTACATGTACATGTAAGTACATGTGTAATACCACATGCATACATGTATAATACTTTTGAATTTGTACAGTACATGTACATGTACATGTACAGAATGTAAAATAGTAACAATCAGAATTAAGATGCTTTTGGCAAAAAATTCCTAACTTTTATTTGTACTTTAATATACAGTACAATATACATGTATATTTAATGACTATAACTTGAAAATTTGTTGTCGGAATCAGCTCAAACTGTCTACATAGCCTAAGGACATCAATATGTACAATGTATCAGAAAATGCAATAAAAATTTGGGGTGATTTTGGAGCCATTTTTTTGAAAAAAACCATGGGCTTTGTTCCCTTTTCAATGGGCTATAGTACAGGGATTTTTTCAGATTTCGGCCAATTTTTTAAAATGGCTATTTATGAATTCATTCATTTATTACTTGTAATTGTCTGGCTGGTTCTTTCTTTTTCCCGAATGTCATGTGACGTGATGTCAGGCCACTTCCTCCCTCCTCTTCCTCCTCCTCTTCATCACTTTTATCATTCTCATCTTCTCTGATGAGCCGAGACTTACCAGATGCTGCTTTAGGAGCTCTGTGTAATCAATAATAACAATAATAATAATAATAATAATATTAATAATAATAATAATAATAATAATAATAATAGCATCTATTGTACATGTACAACAACAAAGAATACTCCCCCAGTTCATGAGAATAAAGCCAGTTATACTAGTTCCACTCCCACTCATTGTAACGAGCCTACATATACACCACATGCTGTTTCATGCACAATGTACATGTATGTACTGTCAGTCCCTAACTGGTTTTTTGTGGTAATTATGTTAATAAATTTTTATAATGTTTGATTGTTTATTAATGTTAACTAAAATAGGAAGCAGCCTCAAGCAAGGCTTGTTGCAGCCCTTATAAAAATCATCTTCACTGTTCGACAAAACTACCATATACGTTCAAATTTTTGAGGGTTCAAAATTTCATGTTTTCAATAAAATTTGCTCAAAAGTTAATATTCGTGTGAGCTAATTTTCGTGTTCTGGCCATAGTCTACATACAATAGAATGGCATTAGAGGTGGTTTAAATTTCGTGGATTTAAGGTGAGCACGAAAATAACGAAATTTAATATACCTCAAAAACTAAGACGCGTACAGTAGTAAAGTGAAATTAATTTAAAAGTCTCTTTTTTACAGTGTCAAAGGGGATCCTGTTATTGTAATGGCATGATTGTGGTACACTCTAAAGTACACAGCAAACCCTGGACCTGTATGTAAATCACTTAACTTCTACACAACAAGACGGTAATTACAGTCTCATGCTCAATGTATGTACTGTCAGTCCCTAAAGTGATTTTAGTTAAAATTTGTGGCACTGACACGTAACTATGTTAATACATTTCTTTATTATAATGTTTGTTAATTAAAATATGAAGCAGGGCTTGTGCCCTTTCAAAAATTTAGTTCCATACAAAAGGTATAATGATGGGATTAGTTACACATCACATACAATGATGTTGAGTCTCCTTTTATACTGCTGGTTTGTGAAAAGGCACTAGTGGGTCGTATAGTGTGACAATACTTCAAAGGGCATTCACTGGTACAGAAACACTGCAGGGTGGGGGCAGCCTGATTCTATTGAATTCAAATTGTCTCAGCTTCTACACAGTCAATAATAATACAGTCAGTCCTGTCTATTCCAGACACCTTGGGACCCAATAATACCCTAGCTCCTGATTATGAACCTGTCCTTATTCATTAATTCACATTTCAGAGTGTCCACAATAGACTGGTTTGGCATTTTGATGCACTATTGTAAATACATGTAATTACATTGTAGTACTAAAATTGAATCCTATTTGGTACATGTGCATGTACATGAGTGTAGACATTATCAAAATTATCACCATGCATCATTAAATTAGATATTATACTGTACATACAATTAATATACATGTACATGTACTATGAAATGTCACTACTGTACAAGATGATTTATTGGTGAGAGTAATATTTGGTGATTTTGCCTGTGGAAAGTTAATTGGCGGATTTTATATCAGGGATTTCTTCATAGAACCACCAATCAACAATATTAATTCCTTGCCAATAAAGCATCTTGTATGGTAGTGATGGGCGATTCCGAGTCCGGAGTATTCAATCCTTCGATTCCAAATGGAATCGTACTCGTATCAAAGGAGAAGTGGGAATCGTTTGAAACGATTCCGAATTAAGCCACACCCAACCACACCTTTTAATATTAATAATAGTTAAGTAATCAGTACTTAATACCTCAATTATTCATTATTATTGCATTTTTATTGCTGTAATTGATACCACGTGGCTTTGTGCATTTGTAGATGTAATACTCGGAATCGGTATTCGATTCCATCGATTCCAGTCTCAAAAGTATTTAGAATCGGAATCAAAAGCAAATTTCTGGATTCGCCCATCTCTATTGTACAGTATTTCAAATATTAAATTGAATGATATTACAGTATTGCATTGTACAAATACACTGTACTCTGTGTATTTATGCCCATCCGTAATTTTTCGGTAATGTTTGTGACACATAATAATAGATTAATGAGTGTCTATAAGATATGAAGTGGCATGAAAGGGCTTGTACAGCAAGCCCCTCCAAAAATTTTTTCACAGAAAAATTTAGGAAGCTGGAAGCATGATTAAAGTAAAATTTGCAAGTGTCCTTTTATACTGCTGGTTTGTGAAAAGGCACTAGTGGGTCACACAGTGTGACAATACTTCAAAGAACATCCTGTTATTGTAGACATTTTTCTGGTACATCTAAATAAACACTTCATGGGAAACCAAACTTTTCCCCATGCAATCTCATGCTATTGAATTTAAATTGCGGTTAAATGACACATGGAAATGGTATCAGTCAGTTCTATCTATTCCGGACACCTTAGGACCCAATAATACCCTAGCTCCTGATTATGAACCTGTCCTTATTTCAGAGGTTCACTAATAGAGTATCCACAATAGCAGGTTTCACATGTACATGTACAATTACACTCCAATTACAACTAAAATGGATATCAAAGCTAACAATTAATCAGTGATGTACATTGCACAACCGTGTACATGTACATGTATATGTACATGTACATGTATATGTACATGTACATGTATGTATGTGTACATGTATGTACATGTACGTGCTATTGTAAATAATCAGTATTAAAATTGAATCCTATTTGGTACATGTGTACATGTAGATGAGTGCAGACCTCATCAAATTACAGTATAACAGTTATTTTTGCGATAGAGTATTTTCACAAATCTTGCATTTAGATTTTGCAGAATTAATTTTTGCAAATAGCTTGCAGGCTGCACCACATGGCAATGGAAATGCAGAATTTCCGAATGGAAAAGTTTCACGACTGAACATAAAACAGCGAAATTTGCAAGAATATTTCACTGCGAAAATAAACTGGTATACACTATCATCACCATTTAAATTTATACTGTACATGCACAACTACTATTTATACACCCATCCATAATTTTTTCCATAAAATTTGTGACACATAATAATACATTAATTAATGTCTATAAAATATGAATCAGCATAATAGGGCTTGTACAGCAAGCCCATTCAAAAATTTTTTCCAAAAGTGATATTATTAAGGAACTCAGTTAAAGTAAAATTTCTGAGTGTCCTTTTATACTGGTAATTTGTGAAAAGGCACTAGTGGGTCGCACAGTGTTACAATACTTCAAAGAACATCCTGTTATTGTAGAGACATTTTTCTGATACACCTAAACAAACACTTCATGAGGAACTCATGCTATTGAATTCAAATTGTGATTAAATGACACATGGAAACGGTATCAGTCAGTCCTACCTATTCCAGACACCTTGGGACCCGATAATACCCTAGCTCCTGATTATGAACCTGTCCTTATTTCAGAGGTTCATTAATACACATTACTATTGTATTGGGACTGATACTACCTGTCCTCATTATAGAGGTGTCCTTATTTTAGAGTGTCCACAATAGCAGGTTATACTGAACATGTACATGTACAAAACATACTCAAACTAAAATGTGTATCAGTTTCATGTAAATCGGTGGTGTATGCATGTACAGTGTAAAATTGAAAATGGGCATTACACATGTAGTACAAGACAGGTAACACAACAAACTGTACTTTTATATGCTACATTAATTTTAAATTTGGTCTACATGTACAATGTACGTGTACATGTACCGTATTTCCTCGAATAAGGGCCTAGGCATTTATTACTTAACAGAGGCAATAATCACGAAAAAATAAACTAAATAAATAAGTGCCAAAACCCCGGCTCCAACCCTTGACTCTACGATATGTTCCTAAGACTGAAGATGAACAATTAGGCTATTTGGACCACTCCAACCACAAGGACACATAACACTGGATGAAATATGAATATCTATAGTGGTAATATATTAGTGATAGGCCTTTATTTGAGTAGGCTGGGCCCCTATTAGAGGAAATACAGTACATGTACATGTATATATGTACATGTTTAACTTAAAATATTGCTATTATAGTCATACAGTATTTCAGAATAATTAATACATTGTATGTGTAATTAATTAATTACTTTTTATCATCTTTGTCTAGTGACATATACTCCAGACCCCTCCCTCCTCCTCCTCCTCCTCTTTCTCTCACCAGCTGTCTCTTCTTCCTTATGGCGTGGATCATTGTAGCATCAGGTACTATACCAGCATGGAGTCTATCAAGGACTGATCCTTCTCCATTACCCTCTCCTCCTCCCTCCTCCTCCTCCTTATCATCTTCATCATCATCATCTCTCAGTGCTTCCTATTAATGAAGATAACTCTGCTTTCAACCATAATTTTGTTCAGCCATCCACTAAATTTTGTACATGAACGTACATGTAAAAATTAATGTTTTTTTAGAATATATGTGACCATAATTGACAAAAGGTACCTTATGGCGGATTTTAAAATTCATCATTATAATGAAAAATATCAACCTGTGACTGCTCTGTTGGACATCTATTGTGTTTAAAAGTTATATAGTAACTTTTTGCAACCTGTGGAGTAATTTTATGATAAATGGAGCTCAGGAAGTTGGATTTTCTTGGCTATAAAGGCAAATTTCACTACCCGCCATAAGGTACCTTTTGTCAATTATGGTCACATATGTGTACACATAGCTTATAGATGCTTTACCAGTAATTAATAGGGGGATACTCAACCATACCTCAGAAAAATTTCATGGTTACAACTTTTGTGTTTCAGGCCTAAACCCCAAGATTACAAAGTTTTAAACTATACAGTAATTTCTAATTGAAAGATTGTGTTTCTTAATGCAATATTATTTGCAAAAATTTTTGGGGGCATGTACATGTACATGTAGTTATTAATGTCGTGTACTTTAATTAGTTTCTCTTCTTGTCGCTTCCTCTCTTCCAATTCCCTCTCTCGTCTTAGTTTCTTTGACAATGAGGACTTCTTTATTTTAAATTCTTCACCCTCCCCAACCTCATCATCAAAACTTAATAAACTGGAGGAGACTTGCGTGGGCGGATTTGCACCTCTGTTAGTTGTCAAGGCAACAGGCTCCGCCTCTTCATCATCGTCTTTCCATTCCTTAAAATATAATAATTATAAATTCATAATAAACAGTTCAATACTTTTTTCTCTCTTATATTTCTTCCAGCATTCTTTTTATTTGCTCTTTTCTTAAACGACGCCATCTTTAAAATTAATGTGCGTTTCATGTGCCACGCCTACAATTGGGGCGTGGTTTAATAATTAATTTAAAATGGCTACCAGTGGAGAGGTAAGAGAGAGAGGTGAGGCCATAGCTGCCGGTAGGAGCGAGTCAGCAGTAAAGAAACTGTTTGGTAGCTTAGAAGAGCTGCAGAACAAACTGAAAACAAGAGGAGACGATGAGTAAGTGACTCATTGTAAATTACTATGCACTCATAGTAAATTTCATCAAAAATGGCAAGTAGAGAATTGTTCATTTTTATCACATTTCCTGATGCATATACATGTTCTTGTGTTGTGTAGAAAGTTTGAGCTAATTCCGATCAAATTTGGATTTTTCACGAATTTTTAAAGTTGCTCCGAAATCGGGTAAAACTACCTGTACTATAGTACATGGTCTCGGGCCAAATTTTGCAAAAAAAATGAAAAGTAGAGAATTGTCCATTTTGATAACATTTCCTGATGCATATACATGGTTTTATGTTGCGTAGAAAGTTTGAGCTCATTCCAATCAAATTTGGATTTTTCACAAATTTCTAAAGTTACTTGAAGATCAGGCCAATGAAGATTGTGTATACTATTTAGTAGTACAGGATATGAGAGAACCGTTCATTTTCTGATGCATACTTTTACATGTACATGTATAACTGAAGTTGCACATTATCATCATTATTTATTAATATTTATTACTATTATTATTATTATTACTATTATTATTACTATTATTATTATTATCACCTATTAGATACGGTGAGAGGTTGTTGGAAGAGGCTGAAGTGGTTGCAGAGTGTCTGGCCTATCACACTAGACAATACACAACAGCACGTGGAGATATATTTGATATATCAGGTACAGTAATAACAATAATAATACCATAGGGTGCTTTTTTTAGGGCTGTAAATTTTCGAATTTACCTAAAAATCTATTTTGCAGATTTAATTTTTGTGAATTTATGCCGTCTGTCATTTTTTACCATAATAATTTGATTTTCGTGGAAGTAATTTTTTGCGAATCTTCAAAAAATTATGAAATCCGCGAAATTTATTTGCCCTCGAAAAAAGGTGCCCTATGGTAATAATGATGATGATGACACTGCTACGTGTAAATCTAGAGGGAGTTTAGGAGACTTTTGGTCTCCCATATTTGGTCTAAGTCTCCTGAAATCTATCATTTTTCAGCTTTTGGTCTAGCTCTCATATTTAGCCCTAGGGGTACTTAAGTCTACCATTTTTAGCTAGATTGATCTTCCAAAATATCAATAATAATAATAATATTCAAATAATGTATTTTCTCTATTTATTCAGGTGCTTTATGGAAAGCTATTCAAAGTATTGTCCCACTCAAGAAAGAAGTTGAAGCTTTACGAGAAATCAATAAAAACTTTAAACTGATAGAAGCTGGAATAGACCCATCGTAAGATACCAAACAAACCTTGTTGTTGTTGTTGTTGTTGTTATTATTATTATTATTATTATTATTATTATTATTAGTCCAGTTGAACTGCCTCCTGTTGGTAGACCTGGTAGGAGCTCATCATACGAGGACTTTAAACAAAGCAAGCTCCAGGAGACAGGGGGTGGGGCTCCGATGAGCAGTGGGCGGAGTGAGGGAGGGTCAGTCCCAGCTTCTCCCACTCCTAGCTTTGGTATACGTAAAGCTAAGAGTGATCCTGATGTTAACAAACACAACCTTATGAAAGACTTAGAGGTAATACATGTACATGTACATGTACTTACAGTATAAATGCAGTACTGTATAGCTAGAAAATTTGGTGGAGTAAAAAATTTGGCGAAATTGGTAAATAGAAGTTAATTTGCCAAAATTTTAGTCTCCAATTTGATAGGGTTCCATAGAAGCATGCACAGGGTTAAAAATTTTAACGTTCAAACCTCTTTTAGAGTCATTTTGCTGAATTTTAGCACTCCAAATTTTCTAGCTATACGGTAATTAACAGCTGGTACTATTGGGAATGTTGATTGGAATGTTCTTGCTACAAAATGCCTAAATTTTTTCTCCACGTGGATAGTACATGTACGTAGATTTATAACTAAAATGATGATAATTTTATTGACGACAATTAATTTTACAACAAGAAATTAAGATTTTGGGGCATGTACAATGTACACGTACATGTTCACTGTACTTGATTGTAATAATCATTGTATGTTGATTATATACTTGCCTCTCTCTCTCTCCCTCCCTCCCTCCCTCTCCCTCTCTCTCCCTCTCCCTCTCTCTCTCTCCTCCAGTCCATGCGTGTTGATATTAAGAGGCTCAAAGGAAGTGAAAAGAAGCTGTTGAAGGACAAGCAGTTGCTAGGGAGGAAGTGTAAGCTACTGGAGGAGGAGAGAGACAGAGCAGAGGACAGACTAAAGATTGAACAAACACAAGTAAGAGATTCACATATACACGCCCCTTTTGTACATGTACATGTACATGTATGCATACTATACCCGTAACACTGTAATATGAACTTTGCTGATTTTAAGTAATTTTTTGTTTTGAGCATTACTATGCATTTATATTATTATTATTATTATTATTATTGAACAGACAACAAATGTAAAATATAAAATAGAATAGGTTAAGTTATTTTATATAG
This sequence comes from Amphimedon queenslandica, assembly GCF_000090795.2. NCBI lineage: Eukaryota > Metazoa > Porifera > Demospongiae > Haplosclerida > Niphatidae > Amphimedon > Amphimedon queenslandica. The sequence goes on from NW_003546568.1 coordinate 61,171, forward strand.
AGAAGGAGAGTACAAGAAAAATATAATAATAAATTTTTGAGAACAAAAGAGTTTTAATTTAATAGTCATTAATAGTCATTAGAATGAGGGCTGATCCCTGCTCCATCCTCAAAATGGATCGACCTCAGCTTAGATCTAGTGCCCCTGAGACATACCGTATGGAAGGAAATTTTGGAGGTAGTTAAATTTGGCGAATTTGGCGTTTTGATAGCCATTCGCCAAAATAAAAATTCGCCATTTTGAGCCATTATACGCATGCTCAATGGCACGTGGCCACAAATTTGCCAAATTAAAATTCGCCAATCACCAAAATTTAGCAATTCGCCAAAATTTAGTCCCTCCAAAATTTCCTTCTGTACGGTAGTCCAGTAGCCCTCAGTAGAGCAAATGACAGTCTCTTACGAACCCAGTAGATTATTTTGACCGTATGGTTGATCCCATTTTAAAGAAAGTCTCTCAGCCAGCTTCTTGAGGAAAGTGTTATTATTATCATTATTATTATTATTACCATTAATAGAGAGACTCTATTGAGAAATTAAGACAGAGGAACAGAGAGTTGGAAGAACAAGTTAACAAATTAAAGAGAAGACAAGTATGTACATGTACATGTACATGTCCTTTAATGTGGGGTACTACATGTATATGTTATGTAGAGCTGAAACGGATGTGGCATTTCACTATCCAGATATCCTGTTTAAATTTCTTTCAGATATTTGCCGGATAGTTAATTAATAATAGTTAATTATTTAGTGAATGTAGACATCAGAAAAGCAAAGTTTCTATTCCCCAGGATGCTATTCTTGTACATTTCTGGTAATTAAAAGCTCAAAAAAGATTAAGAAGTGGCTGAGAAGGTTGGTAGCTTCAAGACAGAAATGTATTAATTAATTATAAAGTCTAGTTATTAAGGTTAATTATCCTATTTGTCAATAATCACTATCCGGATACTAAATTGATAAATGGATATCCGGATAATCAGGATATCTGTTTCAGCTCTAATGTTATGTACACGTACATGTACATGGATTTTTCATGAATTTTTATTATAAAAATTAACAAAAGCCCTGCACTTGTCTATGTACGTATATTTTTCAGTTGAATCTCAGCAGGCAACTATACTGAGCTGCTTCATTATGAATTTGTCATGGGATGGGCTCAGTATAATACTCTTTACTTTTCTCTGTAGGTCATCAAAGAGAGGGAAAAGGGAGAGAATGAATGAAACTGATTTTTGCATTTAAAGAATTAATTATTTTCTTTTTAGTAACTTTAATTAATCAATTATCTCTCACATTATTCATTACTAATTCTTTTGAAGTAAAAGCCATCTTGAGAACTAGCTACACGAGAATGGACACTATTGCCTCTAAAACATGTGTTCAGCAACAAGTAATTTTCAAAAAGTGGCAATGTACATGTAGTTCAAGGCATAGACAATATACTACATATCTACTATCTATTTTCAAGGGTCTTTCCCTCTGAAAAAATAATATTTCACATTATCCGCGTATGTGGATAACTATTATGTACATGTTTAACTATTATGTATTATGTTTATGCTGTACATAATGTACAGCATAATCAAGAAATAAAGTCATAGAAATCTGAGTGATTTGCCTCTTTAAAGAGTGATGATGATTAATCAATGGCTGAATGTATGATATACATTGTACTACAAGAAAGTGTGTGAGTGAAGTGTGTGGGTATGTCAGGTGAGGTATGTATGGTATGTTATTATTGAGTCAGTTATTATTAATAGTGCAGACTGTAGAGGCTGTTTACTGGAGGAGATGTCATCAAGTAAGTGACCTGTTCTCTTTCTCTCTCTTGCTTTACTCCTCTGTATCCTCTGCTCATTATAACTATTCACTATATTACTGTGTCCTCTTGTTATCTATAGTCTATCAACCAGTCGAGAGGTACTTTCACTCTACAGTACAGGTAGGAGACTACCTGTACTTGTGGGGTGGGAGGCTGCCTGATACTGAAAACATGAAATCAATGCATTCTGTAGTGGAGGTCTGTCATGTACCATCTGGTGAGTGGGTACAAAAGCCTACCACTGGTGACCCTCCACTTGGTGTTCAAGGATATGCTGCTGCTGTCATTAGAAATGAAATATTCTTTTATGGAGGCTATAATGTGAACTATATACATTTTCATGAAGGTCATCATAATAGTTTATACAGGTAAGCATAATAGTTACTGATAAATATTATATAATATTTTATACAGTTTTAATGTTGATACCTTCAATTGGAAGGAACTCTCTCCTACTACATCTCATCATGGTCCTATGATGAAGACTGGCTCTGGTATGGTTGCACTACAAATCAATGATGAGGACTATCTTGCAGTAATTGGAGGTTGGGGACCATTTTATACCCCACCACAACCTGGTGCCCAGTACAGTGGAGGTGGTTATCAATATTGCAATGAAGTGCATATGTACAGATTAAAAACTGGTCAGTATAATATGATATTAGGTTTATAAATGTAGTTTATACATTTATATACAGTAATTAAATTGATGTACTTATTATATGTGTGTATGTCATCATAATCCTCCTGGTTACATCTTAGTACCCAACTACCATAACTGTAGCCTATAGCGCTGGGCTTGCACCTTGATTGTAAGTACCAGTCTCCTCAAAGATTAACATACCCATTAGTTACAATAACCATTCTATGGTATATGAATTCTACAATATCTATTATACATGCACAGTGTGTGTGTGTGTTCATATAATTTTTATTATTTTTAGGTGAATGGGCTTCACCAACTGTCACTGGAGACAGACCACCTCCTATTAATGCCTTCACTTTAACATCAATAACTAATACCACTGCTATATTGTTTGGTGGTGAGATTAGTTATAGTAGATGGAGTAATGATGTATATGTATTTGAATTTACTGATACATCAGTGGTGAGTGTATTGAAAATTATAACAGTGTGTGGGTATAGTGTTTATAATAATAAAATAATAAAATACCCTATAGCTGGAAACTCTCAAGGCCAATAACTTTTCCTGTTTTGTCATAATTAAAATTCACAAAAATGGTGGATCTACAATAGTTTAATTCATGAAAAGTTTCCAGCTATACTGTAGTGGATTTTTTATTAAATATTTTAGAATTGTACAATGTTTTCTAATCCTGGAGGATCAGTACAATGGCCTGAGGAGAGATATCATCATTCCAGCGTATTGATCAACTATAGCTCAGGACCACACCTACTAGTGGTGGGTGGATGTGCTGGTGGTATCCATGACTGTTGGTTGTTAAATATAAACAAAATGGAATGGAAACAACTGGTAAGTATTATAATATAATTGTGGTGAGCATGAGTGAGTCCTACTATAGTACGAGACTATACTGTGTTCTAGTACATGTACGTCACTCCTCAATGATAATCAATTTAATACAGTACAACTGGTCAGTATAGACATGTGCATATGATAAAGAAATGAAAGATTATGCTATGAGTAGTTTTTAAGAAAGAGCTCATGAAGCTTAATTGCCTTTGTTGTCATTTTTGTGAGTGTGATTGGGAGGAGAGAGAAATCATTTTTATTAACCAGATTATTATTTTATCATTATTTTTAATTATATAGACTAATATACCAGACAGTGTCACTGATAGATATGGACATTCTCTCTCAGTTTGGAATGAGACACAGGCCACTCACTGGATAATTGAGTTTGGAGGAGGGAGCAGTAGTGGTTCAGAACTAAGTGATACAAGATTTATTGAAATCAGTGAGTACATTGTATACATTAGTAGATACAATGTGTATTGAATATGTAATAATAATAGAATGAGTCTGTGCTTGCTGTACTCCCTTTCAACTATACTTGTAAAACATTTGGCATTAGGTTATAAATTGCATAAAATAATTTATTATTATTATTATTATTATTAGTATCTAGTACTGGTGATTTGGTAGTACAGTCAGTACTGGACATTAATGAATATCGAAGGGAAAGAGCACGGCAAAGACTTGCACAAGGTATGAACACACACACATGCACATGTACATGTACAAGTATACACTGTAACTTCAAGGACTTTTCATGCACTGAAAAAAGCATATTGTCCATTGATGTTGATTATATAGTGTTCAGATACTATGGAGTGGTTGATGTGATATATATGTGACCAATGTAAAGCATAACCCTATATATGTACTCCTGTTTTATTGATAGCAATCTTGTGTCCTAACTGGTCCAGCTTGACAATGACTGCATTGTATTGATTCACTGATGCTAGCAAGAGTACATACCTAAAGGTATTAGGTACTCTCGATGCTAGTCAATCAAGTTATGACAATAATAATTATACTTATTTTAACATTGTCTGTTGAACTTCTGTTATTAATTTCATTTTAGCAGGTCATCCTCCTTCAATTGAAGGTAAGAATGAATTCTAATTATTATTATTATCATTATTTGATTTTTTATTTTTATAGACATTATGAACAAGAAGCCACAAAAGAGTGACCTCCTTAGATATTTCACAAGTTCTGCTGCTCATTATTCAACTATTGGTATTGCACTTGATGTTGATGTGACTGACTTGTTGCATAGTCCAATGGCAGCCTCTGATAAGCTCATACTAGTGTTTCAGAGATGGATAGACTCCAATAAAGGAGTGACCTGGAGGAAAGTACTTCAAGTTTGTGATGATTATCCAGACCAACTTGGAAGAGTAAAAGCTGAAGTGGAAAAATTCCTATCATCAGACAGAGCCCATGATAATTATTAAAAATAATAATATACAATAAACTAATACTTTGTGCACAAAATTAATTTCAAGTAGCTAATAGTATTTTTGTTTGTTTTTTGTGTGAATTAATTAAGGTTTACAATGTATCTCTCACATTTATTATTATTTTTTCAAAAGAACTTGAAGTAAAAATAATGACAAAAGAGAGAAAACAAAAAGAAAAGAAATACCATATTCATAATATGTATTAATGTTAAAGACATACAGTGTATGTACATAGTGCAAAAGCATCAAATCCTCTACTGTACTTCACACAATAATGAGTGTACATACATTAGTGTGTGTATGATAAAGGACAGTTATACATGTACTTGTATTGTTTATGTGTGAGTTGTCTGTTGCTGCTTCAATTGGTCAACATGAGCCATTATCTATAGAAAGAGAGAGAGTTGAGATATTGTTTGTATAATTCAAAATTAGAAAGATGTACATATGAAATTTGTGAGTTATGACCATTATACTGCCTCTGTGTGTGTGATCTATTGATTTATGATTGAGTAGTTTTTAATTAATGGTTCATTAATGTGCAGTAATGGTAGTCCTTATTAGGAAGTAAGATATGTACATAATAAATTGCATAATTAATTACATAGCTGGTAGCTACCCACGCCATACAGAATTGTCTCTATCAATGATTCTAAGCTAGATCAAGACATGTTTCCTTCAAGTTTTACCATCACTCATGCAGTAATGATTCGTATACTATACAAGCTGGTTTATTACACATGTACAGTCTACTTATGAAACAGCACTAATACGGATTCTTTATTATGCATAGTATGAAAAGTTGTAGGGAATATTCTACTATAATTATTAATGACATTATCTTAAACTGAATGGTTTATGCTTCTTAAGACAGTATAGGTTCAAATTTTAAAAGCTCATAACTCAAAAATGTGCCTAAAAGTTGCTCAAAATGCATGCACAGCACAATTAAGGACACACATAATAATGTAGATGTATCAGGAAATAAAGATATTTCCTAAGTGCTGATGATTTATGACTGAATGTATACAGAACAGTTTAAGATATGATATGCTACAAGAAAGAGAAGGGAAGCAATTATCACTGAGAAAAAGCACCAGCAGTAAATTATAATAAATAAATAATAATGAACTGTCTTTCTCTTCCCTCAGATTGGAGTTGTCAATTGTTCAATAATCCATTAGCAACTACTTGTGATAAATGCTCATATACTTACATTAATTATTCTTCCTCTTATATTGTTCACCATTTTTATACATATTGCTATTGTTTGTCATTAAATGCTATTGATTATTGCTAAGTCATGATTGGGTTGTCAGGTATGTATGGTATGTTATTATTGAGTTAGTTATTATTAATAGTGTAGACTGTAGAGACAACTGTTTACTGGAGGAGATGTCATCAAGTAAGTAACCTGCTCTCTTTCTCTCCCTTACTTTACTCCTCTGTATCCTCTCCTTATTATAACTATTCACTATATTACTGTGTCCTCTTGTTATCTATAGTCTATCAACCAGTGGAGAGGTATGGTCACTCTACAGTACAGGTAGGAAACCACCTTTACATGTGGGGTGGGAGGCTGCCTGATAGTGAAAAGATGAAATCAATGCATTCTGTAGTGGAGGTCTGTCATGTACCATCTGGTGAGTGGGTACAAAAGCCCACCACTGGTGACCCTCCACTTGGTGTTGAGGGATATGCTGCTGCTGTTATTAGAAATGAAATATTCTTTTATGGAGGCTATAATTTTTTTCATGACAAACATTATCATGACAGTTTATATAGGTAAGCATAATAGTTACTGATAAATATTATATAATATATTATACAGTTTTAATGTTGATACCTTCAATTGGAAGGAACTTTCTCCTACTACATCTGATCCTGGTCCTATGATGAAGTCTGGCTCCAGCATGATAGCAATAAAAGTGAATGATGAGGACTATCTTGCAGTAATTGGAGGATGGGGACCATCTTCTAATAATACCCCCAAACAACCTGGTGCCCAGTACAGTGAACGTTATGGTAATCAACTTTGCAATGAAGTACATATGTACCGATTAAAAACTGGTCAGTATATTAAGTTTATAAATGTAGTTTATGCACAGTAATTAAATTGATCTATACTTAATGTGTATATGTGTGTGTACATATTATTTTCATTATTTTTAGATGAATGGATTTCACCAACTGTCACTGGAGATAGACCACCTCCTATTTATAACTTCTCTTTATCATCAATAACTAATACCACTGCTATATTGTTTGGTGGCGTTGCTGGTCATGATAGGCCCATTAACGATGTATATGTATTTGAATTTACCAAGGATAGTACCGACATATTGATGGTAAGGGTATTATTAAGACCTTTTCACACTGGCATAAGTAAATGCACATTGATTGTGTTCACATTAGAGTGGTTTCAAAATGATATATGCATCAATGGGCATCATGCACTCACAACACTATTGATGTAAAGTGATGCCAAACGGTAACAAAACTAACACAAAATGATACATACCGTATTTTGGCGATTTTGCTGTAAAATTGTAATTGGCGGTTTTTAATTTGGCAATTTTTGTGTACACGTGCATTACTGAGCATGTGCATTAATGATTGGTGGATTTAATATTGGTGATTCTGCTTGCAAACCGCCAATAAATAAAACTTCGCCAAATTAAAGTGTTACATGGTAATTCAACTGCTAGTGTGAAAAAGATCAATGAGCATTATTTTAGCTGTATCAACAAAGCTCTTTTGAACTGCTAGTGTGAAAAGCTAGGCCTTTGGTACAATTACATTAAATGTATGATAATTGTTATTCATAAAAATAACAGTGTGTGGGTATAGTTTATGATAATAAAATAAATTAATACTTTATAGCTGGAAACTTTCAAGGCCAATAACTTTTGGTCTTTTTGTCAAAATTAAAATTTGCAAAAATAATTTATTTTGGGTGGGTCGATTATTTTAATTCATCAGAAGTTTCCAGCTATACCGTCATAAATATTTTTATGAATATTTTTAGAATTGTACAAAGTTTCCTAATCCTGGAGGATCAGTACAATGGCCTGAGGGGAGACATATTCATTCCAGTGTATTGATTGACTGTGGCTTAGGACCACACCTACTAGTGGTGGGTGGAAAGGGTACGAAGGACTGTTGGTTGTTAAATATAAACAAAATGAAATGGAAAAAACTGGTAAGTATTATAATATAATTGTGGTGAGTATGAGTGAGTCCTACTAGTACGAGACCACTGTGATCTGTCTGTCTGTACATGTACGTCACTCCTCAATGATAATCAATTTAATACAGTACAACTGGTCAGTATAGGCATGTGCATATGATAAAGAAATGAAAGATTATGCTATGAGTAGTTTTTAAGAAAGAGCTCATGAAGCTTGCCTTTGTTGTCATTTTTATGAGTGTGATTGACAATGGAGGAGAAAGGAGGAGGAGAGAGAAATCATTTTTATTAACCAGATATATTATTTAATCATTATTTTTAATTATATAGACTAATATACCAAACACTGTCACTAATAGATATGGTCATTCTCTCTCAGTGTGGAATGAGACACAGACCATTCACTGGATAATTGTGTTTGGAGGCTTTTCATCAGTCACTGATACAAGATTAATTAAAATCAGTGAGCTAGTACATGCATACATGCATTAGTGAGCCTGTGCTTGCTACACTCCCTTTTAACTATAATACCTAGGCTATAGATGTAGATGTAAATATGGTATGAAAAATTTTTGTCAGGAACGCATTCTCATGATTTGTAAATACATTCAAAAATTATGGTAAAAAATTCAAAATAAAATTTTAGTTTTGAAATAATAAAAATTCATGCATTACCTCAGTACAAGTATCAAAAAGTAAAAATTAAAGAAGTTGTAGTGAGCTCAATTAGCTCATGATGTCATGTTGGCTCATGCATTATTCACAATATCTCTTTACATTATATTGCATGCCTTCTTTTATTGTGTAATGGTGTCAGTTTGAGGCAATTAATGTGAGTGCACTATCTCAAGCAGCATATCTGCCTTTTTGTCTAGGCATATCTGCCTTTTTTTATTCACTAGAAAGTTATTCTTTAGAATTTGCAAAATATTCTGTAAAAAAATTGTAGTAGGTACCATTTCTACATTCTTTTGTCTTTTTAAAATTGTTTTTTACAAAGTATAATTCAGTGTGCAAATTACATGTATATAAAGATTGTTATTGTTATTATCAAGATTTATTATTATCTTTAGGTATAAAAAAAATAATAAATAATATAATAAAACAGACAACAAATGTAAAAATATAAAATAGAATAGGTATTATTATTATTATTGTTATTAGTAACTAGTGGCCGTGATTTGGTAGTACAGCCAGTACTGGAAAATAATGAATATCGACAGGAAAGAGCACGGCAAAGACTTGCACAAGGTATGAACACACACACATGTACATATACAAGTATATACATGTATACTGTATGTGACCAATATAAACCAGTGGGTATTATAGTCCTGAGTCCTATATATGTATTTCTGTTTTATTGATAGCAATCTTGTGTCCTAACTGGTCTAGCTGGTTTATAAAACCAGTGTGACAAGTGTATTGTATTATGTTTTATTGATGCACTGATGCTAGCAAGAGTACATACCTAAAGGTACTATGTACTCTTGATGCTAGTCAATCAAGTTATGACAATAATTATTATACTTATTTTAACATTGTCTGGTTAACTTTTGTTATAAATTTCATTTTAGCAGGTCATCCTCCTTCAACTGAAGGTAAGAATGTATTAGAATTATTATTATTATCATTATTTGATTTTATTGTTATAGACATTTTGGACAAGAAGCCACAAAAGAGTGACCCCTTAGATTATTCACAAGTTCTGCTGCTCATTATTTAACTATTGGTACTGCACTTGGTGTTGAAGTGGATGACCTGCTACCTACTCCAGGGACTGCTACTCATAACCTCATACTAGTGTTCCAGAGATGGATAGACTCTGATAATGATGTGACC
>NW_003546568.1:71628-96078 GCF_000090795.2 Amphimedon queenslandica
TTGTGAAGATTATCCAGATCAACTTGGAAGAGTAAAGGCTGAAGTGAAAGAATTCCTATCATCAGACAGAGCCCATGATAATTATTAAGAATATTAAATACAATAAACTAATACTTTGTCACATTAGAAGTACAAAATTAATTTCAAGTAGCTAATAGTGTTTCTGTTTGTTTCTTGTGTGAATTAAGGTTTACAATGTATCTCTCACATTTATTATTATTGTTTCAAAAGAACTTGAAGTAAAAAATAATGACAAAGAAAGAGAACAAAAAAAGACATACAGTGTACATGTAACATAATGCATGCAAGTGCATCAAATCCTCTAATATACTTCAAATCATAATGTTTGTATATACACATGTATGTATGATGAAGGACAGTATAAGTGCTTTGATGTGGTCATATGTCATGTACATAAATTTTTCCTAAATTTTAATTATAAAATTGCTCAAAAATTTAGCAAAAAGCCCTGTACTTGTAACTCAATCTAGTGGAAGGTCTTTCAGCCAAAATAAGTCACAAATGAATTGTTAATGCATTGAGTAGTATAATACTCTTTACTATTTACTTAAGGTCATTAAAGAGAGGGAAAAGGGAGAGAATGAATGAAAACTATTTTTTGCATTTACAATCAAATATTAGTATTTTCTTTTTTAGTAACTTCAATTAATCATTATTTTATCTCTCACATATTTATTAACATTTACTCAAAAGACCTTGAAGTAAAAACAGACTTATTCCAAGAATTGCCACTGAGCCAAGCACAAGGTCTCTATGTTTGTTGCCTGCCATCAGTTGCCATGTGCCCTACTAGCTGTTGCAAGTCACATCTTTAGCATGGGTTGTATTATACATATGTATATGTTGACAATAAAAAATAATTATTAAAAAATTATCATGAATTATAAAGTTCCTACTGATTTAGTCCATAAAGTCTTAATTTCTATAGCATAATAAAATTTATATAAACATTTTTAATAATAATTTACCTGGTAAAAAATGGTACAGCAAATATACAATTAACACAAAGAACAACAACGCCACCAACTTAAAAATAAACATTATAGTTTCTATAAGCAAAATGAATTAAAATAATAATGGATATGAGCAAAAACTAAGTGCTATAAGTTAAACTTTGACTTACCTATTACTTCTTTAAGTATATCTGGAAACAAGTATGCCATGAATAGCATCATGATTATAATTACAAATGAAATAATAATGAAGATTCTTAGACATTTTTCTATTGTTAATAGAAATTACAATAGTAAATAAAATTAAAAGTTCAAAAAATAATATTACAAACCTTTTTTGGATTTCTGTGTGGTTTCTTCAATTTCACCAGTGTTAGGGTTTAGTTCAACTATTAATATAAAATGGAATTACAATACTCTTTTATACTCAATACTTCGCTCATCATGAGATTCTTGCAGTCGATTGCTATTTATGCTATCAAAATCTTGTGATGTTTGATTCCGATTTTCAGGTGTTTGATTCTGAACTTCTAAGGGCTGAGTCCAATCTTGTGATGATGTTTGATTCTGATCTTTTGATGGTTGTTTCTGATTTTTTGATGATTGATTAAGACGGTATAGCTTGTCTTTTCCTACACAAAGTATTATACACATGATGTACTGTAAATAGAACTCAATTTTAGGCACTCTATTTTTTGTTTCCAATAGCGTAAAAAATAAAAGAAAAATATTTAAAAATAATTTTTACATAAAACTCACTAATATACTCAGCTGCTGTCCTATAACCAATTTTGTCAAGAGCATCACATAAGGAAGTCATTGCTGTAGCTGTACCATATCCTTTAAGCCATTTTTCTAGACATTCTATAAGACACTTTTGTGGCTCATAATAATTAGCTTTAATCTGATTCAGTATATGAATAGATAATTCTAACTGCAACCCAAGATCCATCCATGCAGTCGCTGAGAATTTAGCTTCATTCAATGTTCGAAGTACATAATATATGTCACCAATGTATAAAGCATAATCTGTAAAGTAATAAAACACATTAAATTCATTTGTTTCTATTAATAAATACCTGGTTCAATGGTGTTATCTAGGTTAGCTTCAATTTCTAAGTCTAGGTTAGCTTTTGCTTTGCCAAGTTCATCAGGATAATCGCTGCAAAGTTTTTTCAATTTCTCCCAACTGATATCTTTATTGGCATCAAACCACCTCTCGCTAACTTTAATAAGACAATTAATTGCTTGGCCTGGTATTGGTGTCAAATCAGACACATCTACATTTAATCCAGTTCCTATTAGCATGTAATGGTGAGCAGAAGAATGAAATATCCTTAAGAATGCTGCATGAGTGGGTTTCTTGCCTACAATATAATAAATCAGTAGACATTTGCAGCAGTGAAAACATTACAGCAGTTATAAATAATTTACCTTCCCTGGCAACACTAGATTCATCTTGAGCAAGAGGTTGAACAGCAGGAATATCTTCTAATTCTCCTAATTAGATTTTGGAACAAAGACATTAACATTAATTGACTTATACATGTATAATACATACTGGTACACTGTACCTAGTTCTTTAATGATGACATTTCCTATTGCTCTTATTGGTCCACCTTGCTGAGTCAATACATTACATACTTTTACTAAATATTGTTGCTGATCAAGAAGAGAACCAACTAGATCTAATTGATCCATGACATAACATATTAATCTAGATGCTCTGCTATAACTAGATACATCAACTGCTGTCACTACATATTCTCTATCACTTAGTTTTAATAAACCATCAGTAGACAATGCAATTGCTACTCTGTCAACATCAGCTGATACTGCCGCGGCTAAGTTAGCTGAATGCTTCCTTACTATCTCCATTGGAGTTCCTACAGTTCAAATAAGGAATATGCTGTATTAAAAGTATGATCTTTACCAGGTCCTGGGTTGAGTTCAACATCACCTGACAGGAGGAGGAGGAGGAGAGAGAAGAGGACCTTTATCATAGGACAATACACCAACAACTTCATTGCAATGCATTTCAACTGTGACATTGCGTCAATGCGTGGATTGGCAATATTGCAGACACACCCATTTTGTGCAAATAAACATAGCAACCGTTGCTATCCGCTATCTTGGAGGGCATGTTACTAAAACACTGACGGTAATCTTCTTCTTACCTCAACTCCTTGCAATTCACTGATGGTTTAGAGCTTAAAGTTAGCCTAATAGGTCAATTTACAGTTGACATTAAGCTCTTTATACACCAGGCAACAACTTGTTTCAAAAACAGAACTGATTTCTATTTCTGGCAACATGATGTTGATTACAAGTCAAAGTAACCACAAATGTTGCTAGCAACATGTTGCCTAGTATATGGAGAGCTAGGCTGCTGGTCAGACAAAATTGAAGAGCGTTGGAGACAGATGGCTCAGTAATAACAAATTCTATTATTATTATTATGATTAAAGGACTTTACAGTACTAATTATACAGTAGAACATTAAATTGAGAGCAGCAGGATTTGACAGTACTGAAGGTACATCAGTAATTAATACTGAGTACTAGAAATAAAATAAAGCTATAATTTACACTATAACACCACACCCATACATAAAGTTGACTTGTGAAGTGATACACTTGCTACAGGGGCAACAGAAGTGGTATGTACATAGATTGTCAGAGCTGAAAGATTCCTCAAAGTAGGACCACATTAGGCAACGGAGATGGAATTTGGCTGTAGAAATTGAGTAACTTAGAAGATCGACATGCCTTGATATTTTATTCCAGAGTCTGCCAGTCTGGGGAGTTTAGTGAAATACATAAAGCTTATAAAAGTGCCTTGAGGAATGGCAACGTGAAAATTTGTGCCTTAGTTGAGTCTGTTTCAGAGGATAATTCAAAACTTATAATGCAAAAATTCAAACCATGGTACATATACATTCTGAATTTCTGATTGTTTTCTTCAAATTGGTATGATAAAATTAATCCTTAATTTTTATCTCTCACATTTATTATTATTTTTTCAAAAGAACTTGAAGTAAAAAATAATGACAAAAGAGAGAGAACAAAAAGAAAAGAAATAGTACCATATCCATAATATGTATTAATGTTAAAGACATACAGTGTACATGTAACATAATGAAAGTGCATCAAATCCTCTAATGTACTTCACATCATAATGAGTGTACGTATGTGTATGTGTGATGATAAGATACATGTAAATGTATTGTTTATGTGTGGGTCGCCTGTTGCTGCTTCAATTGATCAACATGAGCCATTATCTATAGAAAGAGAGAGAGTTGAGATATTGTTAATATGATTCAAAATTAGAAACATGTATGTTATACATTGTAGATAACTAAGGCTTCTAACTATCCCTGCTGTGGTCTTCACTATATAAACTTGTGGCGGTGCCTTTGATACACCCACACACTATAGTTCCAGTGTACATGTACTGTATGTGTCTTGGAAAGTACCTTTAAAGCTGGTCCTAGTTTAATATTCAAACACTTGACCATGGTGTCCTGACTCAGTAGTAGCAGTGCCTGCCCATCAATCTCCTGATCTTCAAGCAGTGAGAGGACCGGCTGACAGTCCGGCTTAGACTCAAAGAACTTCTTAACGTCACCAATGGACCACTTACTGACATCCACTGGTAGATCTGAGAGAGAAGGGGAGGGGCAAGTAAAATACATGTACATGTACATATGGTAGGAGAGATTTGAGAAAAAAGAATTTTATTAAATCTATTTTTATCTATAAAAAACCTTTTTTCATTAGTTTTCTATTCTCATAATTTTTCGAATTTCTTTTTTTGGCTTTGGCCCCTGTTAAATCACTTTTTCTTTTTCTGCTCCCCTTCACTAATACACGGAGGCAAAAAATTAAATAGCAGCTGTTTCTATCACTCACATGCTACAGTACATGTACCATAAAATCTATGATACATTAAAAATTTCATTAATGATTTATATTGTATCGCTAGAAAATTTGGTGGAGTAAAAATTAGGCGAAATTGGTGAATAGAAATTAATTCGCCAAAATTTTAGTCTCCAATTTGACAGGTTCCATAGAAGGAAGCACAGAGTTAAAATTTACCCTAAATTTTAACCTCCAAACCTCTTTTAGGGTCAATTTACCAAATTTTTCTAGCTATACGGTATATAAGATTTTGTTCTTATTTTAAAATGCTATCACTACATGTCACACAACTATTATTAATAGAAACTGTATAAAGGTACTCTTGGCATTATTATTATTATTATTATTATTATTATTATTATTATTATTATTAATTGATGCGTACCATTAGGTCCTCTTCTTCTATTGCTGGCAGGTGCTCCACTTTTAATTGACGTTGTCTTAGCAACGCTAGTGGTGGGTATAGTCTTAGTAGATGAAGTGAGAGCTAAAAATGGAAAATTGAAATAATTAAAAATTTGTAAAAAATCCAATTTTGATCGGAATCCACTCAAACTTTCTACGCAACATGAGAACAAGTATATGAAAAAGTTATAAAAATGGAGAATTATCTCTTTTTCAATGCTGGTGAAATTTGACTTAGACCATGTACTACAGTACAGGGATTTTGACCCAATTTCGGAGCAACTTTAAAAATTTGTAAAAAATCTAATTTTGATCGGAATCAGCTCAAACTTTCTACGCAACATAAGTACATGTATTTGCATCAGAAAATGTAATAAAAATGAAGAATTTCTTTATTGACATTTTTGGCAAAATTCCGTGTACTATAGTACAGGGATTTTGACCCGATTTCGGAGCAACTTTAAAAATTTGTGAAAAATATAATTTAGATAAAAATCAGCTCAAACTTTCTGTATTACTTACTGAGTGATGTCTCCTTGTATTTCTTGACTGATTGATTAGTATCATCAGCCGGTGGCTGTCTCTTAACTCCTCCCACACTGGCAGTAGGAGCAGCTGGACTAGCGACTGAGGATCCAGACGGAGTGCCAATGGGAGTCAACATGCTAGCATTGGTCAGTATGCTACTGGTAGAAGTAGCGGCTGGGGGAGCCCCCGGGGGGATATTTACTGATTTAGGAGGGGATAAGGAGGAAGCAAAGAACGGCTGAGCACCAGGTACTGAAGGAGAGGGAGAAGAGAAATAATACATGTACATGTAAAAAAGGTATTAATTACATTTACACACGTACATGTAACTTATTATAATTTTGTGGGGGAAATTTGGCTGCTTTTGAAAGCCGTTCATCAAAATAAACCATGTTACTACATGCACATTTTGAGCCGTTATGAATACAAATTCATCAAATTAAAATTCACCAAAATTTCAGCATTTAAAATTAGTAAATTACCAGCTACAGTACATGTACATGAGTAAGCATGGTTATACTGTGGAGGATATTTTGAGAAGATTACACCAAAGTACAATAGTGGGTAAATAATGAACATAATTATTAACCATTCATTATCATAAATCAGGGCTTTATTTAGGGGGGTGGAGGGGGGCACTCACCCCCTTGGGGGACATTTGCCCCCTTAATTGACTTATTAACATGAAAAATTTCATCACCCCAGCAGTACAGTGTATAAGTGTTGTGAGCACACATTGTGCATGCACAATAGAAAATATTAGTGACCCCCTTCTTTGAAATATTTTTAATCCTGCCCCCCCCCCTTTGTATAAAATCCTAGATGAAGGCCTGTAAATACATGTACATATATAAATATAATAATAACCACAGAAAAAAATAAAATAAAGTTTAAAAATTTCTCCACATTCACTTGCACAGCCCCAAGTAGTGCTTATACAGACTCCACTCAATAATTAACACAATACCTTAAGTATTGTAACAGTATGGCTGCAGTACTTCCTACATTGGGCTATAAGCTACAGTACATGTAAAACACTATAAGAGCTGATTCTTGGTAAGTATCACAATAGAAGTGGCAAAAGGAGAGGAATGCACTGGACCATTGGTATCTTTACAACAGGACTAGTACAAGCTAAGTTATAGACAGAAATGAACACAAGACAGTAATTAACATTATCTCTAAAATACATGTAAGTACAAGTTCTACCATGCTTGTTTTGAATTGACCAATCAGATTGCATTATATGAGGTGTCTAAATCACTTATAATACCCCGGGAAAATATTTAGAAACCTCCGGGAAATTATTTAGATACTTCTGCCAAAGTTTGGGAAATTTTAGCAATAAAAATGATGACAGCAATAATAGTAATGTTATTTTTGAATTGTTATGTGTATGTTTGTGCAGTTATTAAAGCTGAAGTGTCTGTCTTCATCTAGAGATATGTTTTGTGCTTTTGGAGGATGAGGTGAATTGGTACTGATATCGTCACTAGCTACTGCTGTTTTTGTTTGTAATAATAATATTATTGAGGAAACATCTTCCGGCATTTTGGTGATCTGAAATGTGCTTATAAATTCGTACACCATCCGTGCTTCTGTGACCTGTTCTTTTCATGATTAATTGTTCATCAGCACCAGCTTGAAATAGTCTAGTAGCAGCAGTCACGCCGCAAAGTGAGTGGTTTGTTTGTAACCATCGATTCCCCAGTTGCTGCAGCAAACATTTTAAACAGTATTTCTCCATTAAGAAGAGTGGCCTGGTTGGAGCTTCTCCAAATCTTTCATTCTTTCCTTGCACCAGTCATTCAGAATATTTTCTACCATTATATTGCTTTTTTAGTTGTGCATGGCGCACAGTGCTGTTGTGCATCTTTAAATCCTTGTCCGTTGCGAAACAAGATGGTATATAGCACTAATGAAGTAGGCGGGGCAGTCATAAAATGATGAGATAGGCGTTTCCAGAGCTATCAGCCTATCAATTAATGGCGGCTGTGTTAGTCAAATCTTTTGAGAACAGACGAGCATGTCTACCTAGTTGCTTTTCCATTCTAGTGCGTGACTTAAAATGAATTGGTTGCTAATGGTAAGGATTTTTATACTTTTTGTGTATCCTAGCTACAAGAAATGCATCTAATCTGATTGGACGCATGGTAGAACACGGTTATACACCTTGGTCTCGTTTCTATGGCATTTATTGACCTCGGGACTGCGTCCCTCGGTCAATAAATCCCATAGAAACCTCGACCTCGGTGTATAACCTATACTTGTTGTACATTCATGTTAATCTAATATCTGATATAATACAAAATTACAAATATGTAATTTTGCATATTTCTGTAGCCTCATGCATACATTCTGTAGCCTTTGTTTTGAAATTCGTTTTTAAAAATTACAAATACAAAATATGTGACGGATTTTTAGAGGAATTACGGTATAAAGTTATAGACAGAAATGAACACAACATTATCTCTAAAATAAGTACATGATGTTCTACATTCAAGCTAATCAATATTACAAAATAAACATGCATTAATACATTTTGTAACTTTTGTTCTGAAATGTGGTTGGAATTTAATCTACATAGCATGAATGCAATGGTGTGAATCAAAAAAATTCTGTAAGGTCAATCTTGTGAAAATCATGAGAATCACAAACCACGTGTACTTGTACATGTGGTTCAATTGGAATGTTTACATGTACTTGTAGCTATATTTTCCAAGGACTGAAATGAAGATTCATACCATACACAGTTGCCAATATACGCATACATGTGTACATGTATATTGTATGTGCATATATACATGTACATGTATGTATATGTACTTACGGGCCATGTCAATCAGTAATTTCTTGATTGCTCTTGGTTGATCAGCAATGGCAGTAGTAGGAGGCATACACAACACTAGAAATAAATAGAATAATTAATAGTTGATTTCAGTTAAAATTTACGTACTTGTACTTGTACATGTAAATGCATGTGAGCCGAAACGCAAAATTTAATTCCCACTACATGTACATACATTGTACACATGTACATGTACATGTACATGTACATGTACATGTTAAATGCTGAAAAAAATGTAAATGGTGCTGTATTTCTCTCTTGTACAGTACAAGGCAAAAAAGCTAAGTAGCACACAGGACTTTGTATGTAGTTCGTAGATAATTATTTTACTTCGCTATTCTTAGTTACTCTTCGCTGTGCTACCCCCAGGAAGTACTGCAGTACCACCCAGTCACAAGTTCTGTAGTAGCAAGCTCCCAAGCACTAAAAAGCTCTCAAAGAACTTGAGGATGCTTCTCTTGGCTGTCTGTGCTCTCCAAGTTCATCTCTACTGCTGCTTTTAGAAACCTGTTTAGGAGGCTCTTTGCGTGATTTACCATCGAGCTACTGTCCTGCCTACTGACCACGTGTGCTACTACTACTAGTGGTGGGTTTGTGCATGAGCAACGAAGGAGGAGAGAACTACCTACATGTATGCAACAGTAGAGTAGCTACATGTACTGCATGTACTTAGCCTTCTATTGCACTGTACTGTATACTTACAGTTTTTAGTTTCTCCTGGTTCGGCAGTGTCAGGGTTCTTCCCAGGGTTCTGCTCTAGCCAGGCCTTCATACAGCGAAGAGTACAGAACTTATCAGTTTTAGCTAGTTTGATTTTACGCTCCCTAGTACACACAACACACTTCATTGAATCAGGATCAAGCTGAGGGAGGGAGGGAGTGGTTCACATTAATTGATAACTATATATTTGAAAGATGAATGAACATATTCTTCAATAGCAACACAAGAGTAGATTTCAATACATCACACACTTAGTGAAACTGCAAGGACTAATGAATGTGGAGTTGTGTACCATTTACATTGTAAACTTTGAGATGATATACAATTTAACAATTGCAATGAGCAATCAAATACATTTTTGTAGCAACAAATTAAGCAATAGACACAATTTAACTATTTTTTAATTTTTTGTAGTAAAAATTAAAAGCTCACTATAGACTCAAAAATGCCCTGTAAAGGGGGGGGGGGCTTTTATGAGCTAAAATTTCATGATTTGGAAAACAAGGAAATAAATTAAAATAAGCACAAAATGGCTATACAAAGATACAAAAAATCTGCATTATTCAAATACCATATAGTGAAAAATTTTGGAGGGAGCTAATTTTGTGTTTTGATAGCCAATCGCAAAAATAAATATCCTCCATTTTGAGTGATTATACACATGCCAATGGCACGTGGCTACAAATTTGCCAAATTAAAATTCACTAATCACCAAAACTTAGCAATTCACCAAATTTAACTCCCTCCAAAATTTCCCGCTGTACTAATAATAATAGCTTACAGGTTTCATTTTAGCCGGAGTAGATGTACTAGCAAGAAATGAAGAAAGACCAGCTGTCTCATCAGATACAGGAGGAACCTTACTCAAACTAGACCCGCTAAGAGGGACAGTATCAGTACTGGCCAGTATTAAAGAAGCCAAGCTATCACCATCAGGTGCCATACCAGCTGCCTTGTCAATAAAGGTACCGTCAGTCAGTTTGATGATTGGGGTCTCTTGCTGAACTGGCGAAGGTTCAGATGCCTGTATTGGAGTAGCTAGTGGTATGGACTGGTTGTCGTTATTAGCAGCTGCTGCAGCTACCAGGTGCTGTGCTACTGTAAGAATGGCAGCAGTCTTTGGAGTGTCGGGCATTTTATTCATGTAACAAGCTGGTAATCGCTTGAAGAGAGAAAGAGAGAGAGATGGTTATACACAAACCAATGTGTATCAAAAAATGTAATAAAATCTGGGAGTGGTTTCGGAGCAAAAAGCATAGGCTATAATACAGGGTATTTTCCAGAAATTGGTATATTTTTAAAACAGTCATAGCTCAAAAAAACTTTTAACCAGAATCAACTCAAACTTTCTAAATGGCATAAGTAAATCAATATGTAATAAAATTGGCAAGAAATATAGTCTTTACTTTTTCCAAACATTTGCTACTTAAAATGCTCATAGCTCAAAAACTTTAGGCAGTATCAGCTCAAACTTTCTACATAGCATAAGCAGATCAACATCAAATTCATCTGCTCATCCAGAAATAAATAATCACAAATTCCTAATTACCTTCCCCACACTAACAAACTGAGAGCAGCTCCTCAAAGCACACCTCTGCTTCTTCCTCCCTGGTCCTCCATACTTTGGCTTATCAAGACAGTAAAGACACTTCCCACAGTCTTCCCTCACACACCCAACACAACTGCCACACCCCCGACCACGCCTCCTGATATTCTTCTTTGCATTTGAAGCAGTAGAGTCTGATGATTTTGAGACAGGTGTGGTTGGAGCCGACGACCCTAATTTTAAAATAGATCGAAGAGGAGGTTCACCACTTTTAGTGTTAGCTTTCGTCTTTTTTGGTGGTGGGACAGACTGAGGCGTGGCCACGTTTTTACGAGGGCGCCCTCTCTTCTTGGGGGTCGTTGTGGGTGTGTCGACTGGCGAAATCAAAGCGGAAGGAGGATTGACAGTCAATGGGGTGCCATTGGTGGAGATAATTGCACTACCTGGGCCGGAATCATCAGTCGGTTTTTCGGGATCGGTATCAGTATCACTCTCAGAGCTACTGTCAGACGAAGAACTTGAGTCATCGCCTTCGTCTCCTGTGGGCGTGGTTTTAGCATAGGTGTGATCTCCGCCTACTGGAAGCGGCACAACGCTACTAACGAGAACGTTTTTAACTTTTGTGGGGTCGGTCATATCAGTGATAGGTATCGTTCCTTTAATGGAGGACAGTGGTTCAGCTCCTGTACTACCATTGCTTAAAGCATCGGTGGTTTTATCACGGCCAGTAGCACTAGCTGCAGAACCGGCAGGAATTGTGACTGGGTTGGGGTTGAATGTGACCTGCTTTCCTTCACCTGAGGCCGGCTCCTTTGTGGAGCTTAGGGTATTCGCCATTCCTCACCTTTATAATTAATTTCACGTATATCCAATGACTGGATTTGAGCTATAGGCTATTTCAGCTATAGCTTAGCTCTGTGCTTGTACAGGTTCTAGTGAGTGTTGTCTCTGAATGAAGAGTTTGGGAGCTTTTTCTATACGCGTGTCCGCCGCCGACAGGATCGATCGGGAGGTGAGTTTCGTTTCTTTTCTTTTCGTTTCTCTTCGTCGCCCCTCGAACGAGCGATCTCTTTCTTTAGATTGATCTGCGCATGCGCACTTGAGGTCCTTGCAATCTGCGCATGCGTCGAGAAGAGCCCCGGGAAATTTCACCGCCAATTCATTTCCCGTCACTTTTGCAAAAGCAAAAGTATAAAATTTTAGCACAAAATATCATTGCACTGTCTGTAATTTTAATAAAAAATATCTTTGTTATTCATAATAGCAGATTTAGTAATAGTTGCTACATTACTGATATTATTTCAATTGTACTACTAATAATTCTACATTTGATACTTAATTCCTTAATCTTAACATTGCAATATCTCTTAATGACCACTATTCTTTTAAGAATCACAGGTTTCAGTTCATTACTGATCACTGTATCAGTAGGTTTTGGGTTTTGGCTCCGGTTTTGGCAGCTTTTACAAATTATGATGATACTAAATGATGCTACTGCAAGATGCTAATGAGAGTTTGAAAAATTAGTTTAATAATATTTAATAATTGCATGATTATTACTTTATAGTTTTGTGTTACAAACAATCACAAAGCAGAAATTTTTGAGGATTTAAATCATTTTACCGGTGCGCATGCCCAGTATTGTTTCCCGGGAAGTTGTGGCGGTATCCCCCGCGCTACATTATTGGCCCAAAGGGCGTGTGCTTGTACAAAATGGAGGTCGTCGATGAATTCAAAGAAGAGGTAAAAGGAGCCTGTATTTGTATTGTTATGTTATATTATGTATTATTATTATTAGTTACACGGACTGTATAATTCGAAGCTTCCAGTTTCAAGAGCTAAAATTGGTGCTGTCACTAAATTAGCAATGAAAGCAATTAAAGTATGAATCTATTAATAAATAATAATAATAATATTTAAGGGGATGTCACTTTGTGGCATGTACTATGTTTGTGACTTGGCGATCAAGATTTCTAATTTCTGTACATGTAATTTGATGATTTAAAAGAGATAGTTATACATGTACATGTACAGTTGATAAAGAAAACATAGACGGCTGGATACACTGTGAGATATCAATCACAAACATTAGTACAAGTGACAGCCCTTTGATATAACGTTTATTATCCTTTCTTTTTTCTCTTGTATTCTCACTCCCTCTCTCCTCTCTCTCTCTCTCTCTCTCTCTCTCTCCTCTCTCTCTCTCTCTCTCTCTCTCTCTCTCCTCTCTCTCCTCTCTCTCCTCTCTCTCTCTCTCTCTCTCTCTCCATTAGCATTATAAACATGTAGTTATGATAGTAGAAAAATTCATATCAAAGGTAAGAAGTATTCTCCCCATGTGACTATCATGTGACATTCATCCACACACCCACACACACACAGTCCTCAGCTCCCTACAAGCTCCCGGCACTCTATGTCATAGATTCTATAGTCCGTCAGTCCAGACACCAGTTTAACGAGACTAAGGAGGTCTATGGTCCAAGGTTTGGTAAGAGACTGGACAAGATAATGCCACTCATTCATCAGTGTACTGAAGATGACAAGGTAGTGCATCTAATAGTATTGTTAATATATGTATTACATGAACATGTACTACCGTATATCTGGTAATTTTTATGGGGGTAAATTTTTATGAATAAAAATTTGGCATTTTTAATAGCCATTGAGCGAAATAAAAACCCACCATTTTGAACTTTTATTTGCATGTTCAATGGCATAATTATGTCCCCAATTTGCTAAATTAAAACCCGCCAATCAGGCAATTACCAAAATTTAGCAATTCTTACCAAGCAAAATTGAATATTTATTATTTTTATTCTTATTTTTATTTAGCCAAA
Source organism: Amphimedon queenslandica (assembly GCF_000090795.2). Classification (NCBI taxonomy): domain Eukaryota; kingdom Metazoa; phylum Porifera; class Demospongiae; order Haplosclerida; family Niphatidae; genus Amphimedon; species Amphimedon queenslandica. The sequence continues at coordinate 85,407 of NW_003546568.1, forward strand.
AGTAACCCGTGTCCTTAACCTGTGGCAGAAGAACAGTGTCTTTCCTCCTGAAGTCCTCCAGCCGTTACTTGATAAAGCCCAACCCCCTCCAGCCTCCAGTCCTCAGGAACAACCCAGCTCTACCCAGCCAGTCCTAGCTGATGGAGGAGCAGACAAAAAAGAAAATAAAATAAAAACCGACTCTGCTACTAATAATAATATTTCTGTGCAACCACAGGATAAAATAGATGATGTACTTCGTGAGCAACAGGATCAGTTACAGAACTTGTTGAATTCTGCTAGTACTGGGTCTGAGCAGTCTGGGATGTTAGTGGCCCTCATTGATAAGGCAAAGCAGCTTCAGGACTTACAGTCGCTGCAGCAGGAAGTTATGAAGGGGTCTGGAGATATTGGGGGCCGGGGAGGGGGTGATAAGGGAACTGGAGAGAAGAGTAAGATGAGTCAGCAATCCGTGGTGGCTAATGAGTTTAGTAAGGTAGGGATCATGAAAATAAGTATCGTAATGTACATGTATTCTGTGTGAGCTGTGTACATTTACTTGTAGTATATTAATTACATGTACGTGTGTTGATAATTATCAATATTATAATGAGGATTTATTTATGATAAAGATAATTATGTTTACGCATAATTAATATAATTACAATAATTAGAAATACATGTACATGTACATGATTGCGTGGTAAAAGTTGAAATCGGCAAAAATATACATGTACAATATAGATACATAGACATATGCTTAATTGAAAAGTGAAGCATCACTATAATGTATGATGATTGATGTTAATGATGATAATTGATGATTATTGTAATGTATTTCATGTGAGCTATACATTTACATTTACATGCAGTGGATTAATTACATGTACAATGTAGCTATGAAATGATTATATTTTATGATGTGCTTTTATGTTTACACATAATTAATATAATTACAATAATTAGACATACCGTAAATCCTTAAATAGAAGCCACATTCGAATAAACGCCGGGGTAGCAATACAATTTAACTATAAATACGCAACACTAGCCTAGAAGTGACTTAGTAGTATAGTGGATAATGCCTGAAGTTCTAGAAGTCAAAAGCATGAGGTCACAGGTTCGAACCTCACTCAGGGCCTAAGTTTTTTTATATATTTTTTCAAGGTCCAAATACCATTTTAGGAAATAGATGCCCGGGCTTTTATTTAAGGAAATACGGTACATGATTGCTTGCTTGGCAAAAAGATACATGTACAATAGCTTAATTGAAAAGTGAAACAGTACCATACTACCATATTGTATGATCATTGATGTTCACTGTGTGTGTGCTCAATACATGTACATGTGCCTATGCCTCTCTTCCTTCCCTCCATTACAGGCATTGCTTGATAATTTTGATTACAGCAGTGATGAAGATACTGACACTAAACTACCAGCACCTGCTTCGATATCCAACGACAACAAGTAACTAATGGACATGTCACCATCTTTTTAATATATTGTTAGATCTAGAGGAAGTTAGGAGAGTTTTTTATCTACCATTTATTTTGGTGATTTTGCTGTAAATTTGTAATTGGCAGTTTTTAATTTGGCGATTTTTGTGTACACGTGCATTACTGAGCATGCGCATTAATGATTGGCGGTTTTAATATTGGTGATTCTGCTTGCAAACCACCAATCGCCAAAATAAAACTCTGCCAAATTAAAGCGTTATACGGTACTTAGCTTTTTATATAGCCTGAAGGTGCCCTTGAATCTCCCATTATTAGTTGCACCATGTACATGTACTATAGTATAGGGACTTTGGCCCGATTTTTGAGCAACTTTAGAAATTCATAAAAAATTCAATTTTGGTTAGAATCAGTTCAATTTTTTTACGCAACCTTATTAATAAAAATTATAAAAATGGAGAAAATTTACCTTTTCAATTTTGGCAAAATTTGGCCCAAGACCGTGTACTTATAGTACAAGGACTTTGGCCCAATTTTGGAGTAATTTACCATTTTGATTGGAATCAATCCTGCATGTGCAGTAGATCTAACAATTGCATATCTATTTCTAGTGATGCTTATGCCATTATTGACCAGCTGGAGGAGCAATTCAAACGAGAGATGGAACAAGGGTTAAACATCAAACCACCACGAGTCTCAAGATTCCATCAACCCTCTCCGCCCCCTCAATCTCTCCCGCCCCCTCAATCCCTCCCGCCCACACAACTAATTAATCCGTTATCTACCACAAACACTACATCACTTCCTTCCCCTCCTCCTCCTCCCCCTCCCCCTCCTCCTTCCTCCTCTCATGATTTTGATTGGTTGGCTCCTGACGTTCATCACTCTCCCTCACTCCGTCCTCCCCCTCACCTTCCTCCTCCTCCTCTCCCTCCCTCTCACTTTCCTCCGGTTCCTCCTCCTCACATGCCACACCTCCCACCATCTTATCATCATCTCCCTCCTCCTCCCCCAAGAATGCAACAAAAGTAATGACCTGTATACATGTATATGTAGTATTAATTAATAAAAGTTTGTAAAATAATAATTATATATAAGATTAGCATACACAATATGTACACGTATATGTGTTATTGATAAACTAATATTAGCCATATTTTACCTTTCAGTCATTATGCGTATGCTAGCCATGAATTCACCAAAATAGTTAAAACCTGCCATTCATGTACATGTACCTACAAGTGCAACCTTTTGCCTAATTTTGTTAATGACTAAATAAGCAGCTAAATCCTAGTTTACTTGATTACTTCAGCTTTGTAAGAATCTTTAAAATAAATGGACATTAATGTACCTATACCCACTACTGCAAAAATAACTTTTAATTGCAAGTACTGTATACATGTATGCATGTAAATTTTGGTATTTTAGCATGTGGTCAATTTTGTTGGTATTAAAAATAGCAATTAATATACGTGTATTTGCAATTTTGTCCCAAACACAGAATTTTCTAATTTATAAATGTACTGTACACATACATGACCCATGTTATTATTTATTAATTAATTTTTATTAGTTGGAGAGAAGACAAAGATTGGGCTCCTCCATCCTACCACCCCCCACTGCCCTCCATTCCTCATCATTATTCACGGTCTCCGCCCACCAGACGAGGCCACGCCCCCAGCCCACCTTCAGACAGACCCTACCACAGAGAGAGAAGTCCAATACGTCATTATGACCGTGGGCGGAGATTGGACCAGTCTCGTTACCATGATGACGAGAGGGACCGTGACCGTTCCCATGACAACGATTATCATTATCGGGAAAGGGAGGGACGGCAGAGGGAACGGGACTCTCGTTACCACGATGATGATAGGGACTACCCCTCTCGTGATAGGTCACATAGAAGCCGTCGCTCCTCATCTTCGACTAAAGCCGGCTATGTAACAGGTACATGTACATCATTAATTTTATTTTTTTAATTTCAATTTATGCTTATGTAGTATTATGTACGTGTAAAAATTGAGTTGTGATTTTGGAGCCATTTTTTCAGAAAAAACCATAGGCTATAGTATAGCCTATGGGTATTTTTCAAAAATTGTCTGATTTTTCTAAAGGCCATATACATTGTAACTCAAAAAATATTGATCAGAATCAGCTCAAACTTTCTACACAACATAAGGACATCAATATGTATCAGAAAATGTAATAAAAATTTGGGTTGATTTTGGAGCCATTTTTTAGAAAAAACCATGGGCTATATAGCCTTGGGTACTTTTCAAAAATTGGCCAATTTTTAAAAATGGCCATAACTCAAAAAATATTGGTCAGAATCAGCTCAAACGTTCTATACAGCATAAGGATATCAGTATGTATTAGAAAATGTAATAAAAATTTGGGGTGATTTTGGAGCCATTTTTTAGAAAAAGCCATGGGCTATAGCCTTGGGTACTTTTCAAAATTGTCTCTTTTAAAAAAATTCCCATAACTCACAAATTATGTCTTCTAATGTAGCATAAGAACATGTACATGTACAGTATAATGAATGTAATAAAAATCCTCTCATACAACAGGTATGTTATTATATTACATGTGTATTTATAGTTAAGAGTAAGACTGTGTGGATCGGTCATATCATGAAAGGAGTAGATAAAGACCAGCTGTCAAAAATGTTAGAAAAATACGGAGCAATAACTTCAATTGATGTTAGTCTACATGCACTTACATGTACATGTACACATGTAACCTGTATTCTTATTATAATATTCTCTTCCTGTACTTCTAGTTTATTGTTGCTCGTGGGTGTGCCTATGTTGTCATGGAAACTCGTGAGGCTGCGGCTAAAGTAGTAGATCAACTGAGAGACATAAAAGTCCTCGGACAGAAATGCAAAGTACGAGAGAGAGAGATTGTTAATAAATGCATCAGAGAATGTAACTGGGAAAAATGTAACAGTGGCCAAAATCCCTGTACTATAGTACAAGGATTTTGGCCTGATGTTTGAGAAACTTCAATAATTTGTAAAAAAATCCAAACTTGCAGCTCAAACTTTCTACATGTACGTAACATGCATGATTGTAAGAACATGTATAATGTATCAGAAAAAAATTTAAAATGGAGAATTCTGTCCCATTCAATTTTGACAAAATTTGTCCCAGAGACTTCGTTCCGATTATGGAGCAACTAACATATCATTTCATCATATTATCGTGATAGGTTGCTTGGGCCCCAGGACGTGGTGCAAAAGGGAAAGAGTTTGATCCGAGTTGGGATGTGAACACTGGTATCAGTAACATATCATGGGACAATGTGAAGACAAAGTCACAAGTGGAAGGACTGGGTAATGGAGGCGTGGTTGATACTAGTACACTCCCACCTCAGCTACGGGAAGAAGAAATAGCTGAAGTGGAAATGGAGAGTTGAGAACATCAATTACAATGTATGATAATAATAATAATAATAATAATAATAGTAATGTATTTTAATTGTTTTTTCTACTTTTCCAAGTTTGCAATAGTTTCATACTAAAATAACTGTTCGATTATACCCAACAGTATCTTGCCACTCATCATCGTGTGATGCTGTACACTAATCAACATTAATGAGATATAAGATTAGGTATCCACATGTGATCTATGCTTCTTATCATCCTCAGCTGATTTTATTTCACAAAAGTGTTTTTAATAAAAATTTTTTTCATTATAATAACATATATACAATACATATATACATCACATGTTAATAATTGATGGGTCAGGGAATCAGACAAAGAGAAAGATAAATCTGGAGATACAATACAAAAATAAAACAAATAGACTTTGGAAACCTGGGGTAAAGTATTATTTTTTGACAGTGCCTGACTGTTCGTGGGGAACTGAATGATAGGAGTAGGCTAGTCTAGTACCAAGTAATAATGGAGTGCACACTGCTTTGTGTTTCTCATCTACTACGATCTTTTCTAGTCTTTCATTTGACTTGAGAGACTTGGCCAGTTCCAGCACTCCCTCAGTATCAATGCTAGTGTTGGAGACATTGAGAACTGACAATGTGGAGTTGATGCATATAAACTCAGCAAGTGATGGGACGCTGACTGAAGTGATTCCAGTATTGAACTCAAGTGATAGGTGCTGAAGCTTCTTGTTATTCTTTAGAGATTCAGCTAAGATAATGACCCCATCATCATCAATGGAATTTTGATTGATGTACAAACTCTCTACTGTGTTGTTATCTGAAATTTGAGATGAGAATGACTTAACAAAATCACATTTCAAATGGGTTGAGCGAATATACAAACTACTGATTTTTTTTGTCTGCAACAAAGGCACTAGCAGCAACTGAGCAACATCAGAAGAGGAATCACTGAGATAAACGTGTTGATGTTTGTCCTCTATCTTTGTTAGGAGATTTGGACACTGCTCTGATGACAAAGAGGTAAGACGAACTTCGAATTTACCCGATTCTATCACTATAACTATAAGAGCAAACATCATTAATGAATAAGAAAGTATAAAATAATGACTTACTTGTGTGCTGATCTTTGCTAGCAAGCTTAGCTCTCAAATCATCAATTTCACGGTGCATGTTCTTTGTCATCTTTTGCTGCAAATCCATAGAATCTGTCATAAACAGTTTATTCTGTAAAATCATTTTCATTTTATTTTGTTATATACCTCTTTGTGCTTTCAGTTCTTCTTCTTTATTAGACAGCAGTTGCTTTGTGAATAATAATTCTACATCATGATTTATGTCATTGCATGATTTTATAATACATTTTTATTATCATTACCTTCATTTGCTGTTGACAGGTTTTCTTGCAATGTCTTAATCACTGATTCATTCTCAACTTTAATTTCTTGTAGTTGGCTTTCAGATAGTTCTTTGAATCTTTCATGATCTTTATATAGCAATTAATGTAAAAGATCTCTTTCAAATGTAAAAATTTACCAATGGTTCCTTGAACAAGAGTAGCCACCTTTTCCTTCTCCTTAGCTAATTCCTGTTTAGTAGATTCTAGTTCCTTATTAGCGGCTATTATAAGTGTATTAATATTCATATCGTTAATAAAAACTGTTCTAACCAGCAATGTTTTCTTCATTATTATTAATACGAACTTGCAAATCGTGAATCTCAGAATTCAATTCTTCAATATTCAGTCAGAATTAATTTTTAAAATGAACATGTTTCTTACCATTTTCCTTCCCTTTGATGGCCAGCTGCATTTCTTCCTTGATAGCTACATGCACATGTACATCATTTAATTCGTAATCTGTTATTTTATTTTTACCAATTTTCTCTTCTTCCTTTCTTTGAATAACAACTAGCAGCTCTTGAATCACACAATAATATATTAAATCAACAACATTGAATCATTCCTACCATCTTCCTGCTCTTTGAGAGTAGCTTCTAAAGTCTCAATCTTATTCTTCATTCTTTCCTCAGCATCTATGCACAATACAGCAATAAAGTGACTAACTTTTTCATATTTTTTACTTGAGGGTTCCTCTTTTCCTGATACAAAACTTTTGCGATCAGCATGGCCCTTAACCAATTCAGTTGATTGTTCACCTATATAAGAAATGATCCCTGGTACATACATGTAGCATACAATGACATTACTAAATAATTATGAGTATGTATACACATTACATCATGCATGCATGCAAGATGAGTATGTGCATTTGTATGTCTACAGGCACTACAAAACACATGTAAGGTATAATGGGTGTGCATTAGGATTACAATTTACAAAAATGTATATACTAACAATCTGCAAATATATTGGTGAGATATTGATCGTAATCATCAGCCACATCCTGTTTATCTGGATCCTTTCTCAATTCCTCTAGCAATTGCCTCCTGCTTGCAGTAGGAGTGTTTAGCCATAGCTCAAGCAGTGCTAAGGCCTTTCCCATTGGTAGCTGATCTATATCCTCTTTTATCAGTCCCAGCATAGATCCCAGTATTAGTCCAAACATAAACCATTGATTCTTTGTATCAATGTGTTGAATTAGCTCTTCTTTTGGTGGCTTCTGATTCAAAAAGTCATCGTAAGAGATATCTCTGTTACAGGCCATTTGAATTCAAACAAGGCAACTAAACATAAAACAAAAATGTATATATAATAAATGATTCTATGTAAACTTTTTCTTGTACTGAAATTAGGCCAAAATATGATAACTGTTTTACTATAACCTCAAAAATTATTTACTAGTTTACCTAATTCCAAGAACATAAAAAAATTAAAAAAAAACAAGATTAAGTAGGATTCTAGAGCAAATTCGTAAAAAAGTAATGGAAACAAGGACAGGCAGGATTCCGAATGACCAACAAAAATATGAAATGAAAATCCTACTCGTGATGCAAATTCTACTCTACATTGTACTTTCAATGTTATTATGTAAGAATTACGGATCACTTTGCAATGTAGAGTAGAATTTGCATCACGAGTAGGATTTTCATTTCGTATTTTCGTTAGTCGTTCGTCCTTGTTTCCATTACTTACTTTTTTTACGAATTTGTTCTAGAATCCTGCTTAACCTTGTTTTTTTTAAATTTTTTATGTTCTTGTTTGTGTTGATTTTTTTATGATTTATAATATTTTTTCAGTTTCCATTGCGATACCAGTCGATTTTACACAAACAATAATTTTCTTCATTATTATTACAGTATAACCTCGATTATCCAGACCTCGATTATCCGGATCCTCGATTATCCGGACTCTGAAATCATGACCGGAAGTGACCACGTGGTGCTTTAAATTCACTTAATTAGAGTATATGGTATTATAAAATGGCTGCTTTCTACACGGAGTAGCTTGTTTAGCACTGGAATGCTGCTGATTAATGGCTTTCTACTAGTAACAAGGCTTGGATTTAGCCTCCTTATGGCTGATTAAGGCTCTAGCTTTTCTTTGGAGTAAGCATATGAAGGCTTTAAAGGTCATTTTAATTATCCAGACTTTTCACTTATCCGGACCCATCCGGACCACCTGATGGACAAAGGGGTCCGGATAATCGAGGTTATACTGTATTCTTGTCGTGACTTTACAGAATTTACGAGACTGAGTTAGCATTCAATAGATATGCTGAAGGACTATCTGTTACACTGATGACAAGTGAAATTAATACTAGTCTTGACATGAGTTCTTGTTCAAGAAGCAGTGAGAATACCCATCTTTCCCAGCAATCCTGTAGCTATTCCTGTTGTTGAGTTCATAACTGTTATGATTGTATTATTATAACATTAATTAATATTGTTTGTGTTTTTTTAATAAAATAATTGATCACACACTTGATGTAACAATAATATGTAAGATTAATACCTTCCCTTAGCTGGAAACCTCCGCTAAGTATTGCAATTGATTCCAAGCATAACTAGCCTAAGCCCTAAGGTAAAAAGTTAATTGCTTTTCCCAGTTCTGAGATCTGAGCATGCGCGACCACACCCAAATTTTGGAGCACATGCTTCTTTAAATTAACAAAATGGCGGCATGAGACAAGTTTTTGACTGACCCAACAGTCATAGTATCACTTCTTTCTTTTTGGAGAACGATCTGATGGGACATGGACCTGCGCATAGACTTTTGGAGTAGAATGATGTAAGACTTATCCTTCTAGCACCAACCAGTATTGAGATACACGCGGAAACTTGATTGACACATGAAGACGAAAAAAATGGGCTGAACAAAACTGCGGTCATCTTGCCGATTTTCCACTTTCAGGTTAGACCAGGTTTAAAGCCACGCTAGTGGTACCCATTGGAGTCCTCTGGTCAAGATGAGGTCCTCTAAGAAGTCTGGTAAGTATAGGAGCTCGTTTTCCCGGTATAGCAAGGCTTGTACTGGAAGCCATTTTGTTTGGGGGTGAATCCCACTTACTAACGCTACGGCGTTACTAATAATATACCTTACCCTTTATCTATTGATTCTTTCTAGTTCTCATAGGCGTCGTTGCCTAAGGGGCAGGTAGGGCAGTTGCCCCACCATTATTTTGAAGATCAGTAGCCATTTTTATTAAAATTAGTTATTAATTCAAGTTAATAACTATTGAACAAGACTCAATCACTGCTTATTTCTTCACACACACCAACAACTAAATCATAATGTAGAAATACAGTCAGTAGTTAAGCAATTTATTGCTGGAAACTTCTTAAGATATAAACACCAAGATAAAATGCAAAATCAGCACTGAAGTGTTGTTGATTATTGATATGGGGGTGAGGCTAATAAATTATGCCATTAATGTTAATATTAACTAACTATGCTCATTGCTTATGATGTATCTCTATAAGTAACAATCATTTCTTTAATTAAACAGCAAAATCACTACATAAATGGAAAGGTTTCACATCACTAAATAAAGTTGTTGTTTGTTGTTGTTGTTTATTGTAATTTGGTGCTACCAATCACGCCACAGGCCAGACGAGCTCCAGCATGACCAGTAGTCAGACTGTCAGGATGACCATCTTTACCAAGATCATCAGGATCAGCATGTACCTGCATGTGTATGTAATAATAAAAATAATTATTTAATCATACATGTACATGTATACACAAAATCCATAACTATAGTATGTACCGTAATTCCTCTAAATATTCAGGACTCTAATTCGAAAATAATTATTTCAAATTTTCTACCAAAATATATTCTAAAAATTTGTTTTAAATAATATCGTTCCATGTATAGTTCTAATTTCGTTCTAAGTTCAATACAAGAGAAGGATATTCTTAATGGCCCAGGTTAGCATACAGCTGGTTTCATGTATCAATGAATCCCTCCAAATTTGACAAACTTAAAGCTTTATAACTGCTCTCCCTCTGAAAATTCATTTAAAAAAATTACAAATACAAAACTTGATGTGAAAAATTTTCTGAAAAATTATGGTATATGTATACAAGTACAAACACCCTGTACTTAATCTTACCACAACTGATCGTCCAATGATACTGTTAGGACCAGTCAGTGGAATCTGATCATCGTACAACTCAATTTTAGTGTCCCCTCCAGTGGATGTGATGTTCCCAAGGTCACCAGCGTGTCTCTCGCCATCTCTGGGTCCGCCATGATTCTTACCAGCTGGGTTGAAATGAGAGCCAGCACTGACACAACCTTGAAAATAATAATAAATACATGTAGATGAATGTAAAATATTGAAGGGCTCCGCCTCATCGCCACACCTCCTAGTCACGCCCCCAAACATAGAGATTCTCATCACCCAATAAACTACACTAGATGAATGTAAAA
>NW_003546568.1:97041-114044 GCF_000090795.2 Amphimedon queenslandica
ATCATCCTTACCTACATATACAGTCAAGGGCGTAGCTAGCATAAGGCTAGGGTAGGCTATAGCCTACCCTAAAGTTCAGAAGTCAGAATTGAAGTTTAGTAGTTTACCTATATTGAGTTTCTGCCTTAGTCACCTATGACCAAAGATTATAAAAGTTTAGGGTAGTTGTCTCAACTGGCAGTTACTCACTCAGTCACTTTTGACACAGGCAAACAGAGACAGAGCAAACAGAGACAGAAAGAAAAGAAAACCAGCCATTTTAGCACAATTACTAAAGGTGGAGTCTTTACATAATTAATTAACTTAATTAATTAGCTAGCTTAATAAAAAGTGAAGCCATCACATTATTAGTCAGGCGGGGCCTGCCTCTCGCGGAAAAACGGAGAGTCAGGTTCAGTACGGTAGCTAGTTTTGTGTCAAGCGCAGGATTTCTGCGCTAGCAGGAAATGAGTCACAATGACTCAAATAACACCCACACAAGACATGAATAACATTATCATAAATTATTTTAAAATGGATGTAAAGGAAATGGTGTTTAGAAAGCTGAACTATGTCTTAAAGGAGGAGCAGTTGGCAGCTATCAAGGCTTTCCTCGAAGGAAGAGATGTTTTCATAGTGCTACCCACTGGCTATGGAAAGTCTTTGTGTTATATGTCTCTTCCAAGTCTTATCAGTAAGTGCACCTGAATCTAACAAAGCTCTTACTGCATCTCTAACATTATCCAAAGCACTACTTTCGAGCTTCGTCAGTTTCGAAAAAACTGACACACACGGACGGCAAAATTTATGTTTAGTCAGTAGTTCGTCTAAGTCAAAATCAATATCATTCTCAGCAACTTGGTCCATAAAAATGCTTCCTCCAAACATTTATCACATCTCTGCACCTTTCTGCTGCTGGATCACATCTGTTTTTGCTCTCTTTGCTTAAGTCTTTACCACAGCCTAAACATACGACGGTCATGTTTACACGCGTATGGGCAGTGCTCATTTTCAGCCCCACCTATATGCATGCTGTCAGCTCCACCCATGACACAAAACTAGCTACCGTACTGAACCTGACTCTCCGTTTTTCCGCGAGAGGCAGGCTCCGCCTGACTATCACATTATCACAATGTCAGCTGCAAAGAAACAAAAGCTTTGTTAATTTTTATGCAAATTTTAGTTGAGTATATTAGTAGTCAACCCCAGCCATATAGACTATTTGTACTGAAGACGAGCATGAGGAAATTGAAGATGATGATCTTGTGAATGATGATTTTGTTGATTGTGCCACTACCTTGAGTCTTGCCTGATTCCTCATCGGAGTCTGAGAGTGAAGAACCATGGAAGAACACTCCATCTTGCGAGAACACGCCCATTTCACAGCTGTAAAAGTGGGCGTGGCCAAATCGGCAGTGCGCTTCACACGCCCTTTTCTCCCCGTAGCCTACCCCTTTCTTTTTTTCTCCCCTACGCCCTTGTATACAGTACCAAATGTGGCCCTATTTTGGAGCAACTTTTAAAAATTGTAAAAAATACAAACTTGGTTGGAATCAGCTAAACTTTCTACGTGACATAAGGAAATTATTAAAATGGAGCATTCTCTACTTTTTATTTTTGGCGAAATTTGGCCCATGACCCTTTACTATATTAGGCCTAAATTTTGAAGCAACTAACATATCATTACATCATATTATATTACCATAGGTTGCTTGGGCCCCAGGACGTGGTGCTAAAGGGAAAGAGTTTGATCCGAGTTGGGACATGAACACTGGTATCAGTAACATATCATGGGACAATGTGAAGACAAAGTCACAAGTGGAAGCACTGGGTAATGGAGGCGTGGTTGATACTAGTACACTCCCACCTCAGCGAAATAGCTGAAGTTGAGATGGAGAGTTAAGAACATTAATTTCAATGTATAATAATAATAATAATAATAATAATAATAATAATAATAATAGTAATGTATTTTAATTGTTTTTTCTACTTTTCCAAGTTTGCAATAGTTTCATACTAAAATAACTGTTCTATTATCCCCAACAGTATCCCCAACAGTATCTTGCCATGCATTTATCATCATCGTGTGATTTTGTACACTGATCAACATTAATGAGATATAAGATTAGATATTCAACATTATAGAGTACACTAATATCTACACATGATGTATGGGGGTACCTTCCTACCATCCTCAGCTGATTTTATTTCACAAAAAGTGCTTTTATTATAAAAACCATATATACAATGTACATATATACATCACATGTTAATAATTGGTGGGTCAGGGAATCAAGGCAAAGAGAAATGGGGATACAATACAAAAAATACAACAAATAGACTTTAGAAAACTGATGGGGTAAAGTATTATTTTTTAACAGTGCCTGACTGTTCGTGGGCAATTGAATGATAGGAGTAAGCTAGTCTAGTACCAAGTAATAATGGAGTGCACACTGCTTTGTGTTTCTCATCTACTACAATATTTCGTAGTCTTGTATTGGACTTGAGAGACTTGGCCAGTTCCAGCACTCCCTCAGTATCAATGCTAGTGTTGGAGACATCAAGAACTGACAATGTGCAATTGATGCATATCAATTCAGCAAGTGATGGGACACTGAGTGAAGTAACTCCAGTATTGAACTCAAGTGATAGGTGCTGAAGCTTCTTGTTATTCTTTAGAGATTGAGCTAAGATAATGACCCCATCATCATCAATGGAATTTTGATTGATATACAAACTCTCTACTGTGTTGTTATCTGAAATTTGAGATGAGAATGACTTAACTAAATCACATTTCAAATGGGTTGAGCGAATATACAAACTACTGATTTTTTTCATCTGCAACAGAGGTACTAGCAGCAACTGAGCAACATCAGATGAATCACTGAGATAAACGTGTTGATGTTTGTCCTCTATCTTTGTTAGGAGATTTGGACACTGCTCTGATGACAAAGAGGTAAGACGAACTTCGAATTTACCTGATTCTATCACTATAACTATAAGAGCAAACATCATTAATGAATAAGAAAGTATAAAATAATGACTTACTTGTGTGCTGATCTTTGCTTGCAAGCTTAGCTCTCAAATCATCAATTTCACGGTGCATGTTCTTTGTCATCTTTTGCTGCAAATCCATAGACTCTGTCATAAACAGTTTATTCTGTAAATCATTTTCATTATGTTTTGTTATGTACCTCTTTGTACTTTCAAATCTTCTTCTTTAACAGACAGCAGTTGCTTTGTGGATGATAATTCTACAAAGTGCATACATCATGATTTACGTCACTGCACAATCATTGCATATATACATCATTGCATGATTTTATAATACATTTTTATTATCATTACCTTCATTTGTTCTCGACAGGTTTTCTTGCAATGATTTAATCACTGATTCATTCTCAACTTTAATTTTTTGAAGTCGGCTTTCAGACATTTCTTTGAATCTTTCACGATCTTTATTACAGTAATTAATGTAAAAGATCTCTTTCAAATGTAAAAATTTACCAATGGTTCCTTGAACAAGAGTAGCCACCTTTTCCTTCTTCTCAGCTAATTCCTGTTTAGTAGATTCTAGTTCTTCATTAGCAGCTGTTATAAGTGTATTAATATTCATATTGTTAATAAAAACTGTTCTAACCAGCAATGTCTTCTTCCTTATTACTAATAGCAACTTGCAAATCTTGAATCTCAGAATTCAATTCTTCAATATTCATTCAAAATTAATTTTAAAAATGTGCATGTTTCTTACCATTTTGCTTCTCTTTGTTGGCCAGCTGCATTTCTTCCTTGATAGCTACATGCACATGTACATCATTTAATTCGTAATCTGTTATTTTATTTTTACCAATTTTCTCTTCTTCCTTTGTTTGAATAACAACTAGCAGCTCTTGAATCACACAATAATATATTAAATCAACAATATTGAATCATTCCTACCATCTTCCTTCTCTTTGAGAGCAGCTTCTAAAGTCTCAATCTCATTCTTCATTCTTTCCTCAGTATCTACATATATACAATACAGCAATGCAGTGACTAGCTTTTTCATATTTTTTACTTGAGGGTTCCTCTTTTCCTGATACAAAGCTTTTGTGATCAGTATGGCCCTTATCCGATTCAGATGATTGTTCACCTATAAAAATAGCCTCCTGGTACATACATGTAGCATACAATGACATCACTAAAATAACTATGAGTATGTATACACATTACATCATGCATGTAAGATGAGTATGTGCAGTTGTATGTCTGCAGGCACTACAAAGCACATGTAGGTAATGGGTGCATTAAGATAAACATGTATATACTAACAATATGTAAATATATTTGTGAGATATTGATTGTAATCTTCAGCCACATCCTGTATATCTGGATCCTTTCTCAATTCCTCTAGCAATTTTCTCCTGCTTGCAGTAGGAGTGTGTAGCCATAGCTCAAGCAGTGCTACTGTCTTTCCTGTGATTACACCCTTTGGTAGCTGGTCTATATCCTCTTTTTTCAGCCCCAATATTACTCCAAGCATAAGCCATTCATTCTTTGTATCAATGTGTTGAATTAGCTCTTGTAGTGATGGCTTCTGATTCAAAAAGTCATCGTAAGAGATATCTCTGTTACAGGACATTTGAATTCAAACAAGGCAACTAAAGATAAAACAACAATGTATATACATGAATGATTCTATATGTAAACTTCCTCTTTCATTGAAATTAGGCTAAAATATGATACTGTTATATTATAACCTCAAATATTATGTATTAGTTTACCTAATTACCATGTAGCTTACCCTCTATCTATTGATTCTTTCTAGTTTTTTGAGATAAAGCCTCTAAAGAGAAATGCAACATCAGCAGTGTTGAGTATACTATATTGGAGATAGATTGGGGGGGGGGGGTGAGGCTAAAATTTAGCATAACTATCCCATTGATCTTAATATAAACAAGCTGTTATCTGCAGGAAATGACAAATAATATTTCATTATCATGCTTTGTAGTACTATACTTGTGGTTACATTTTTGGTGCATTATTGCGGATTCTCCCACTGTACTCTATGACCTTTAGAGAACTTACCATTGTCAATTAAAACAATAGAGAACAATGAGTCTCCATCACAGTCAGTGATGTAGAACATGGTAGTGGTTGGCACAAAGGAGAATGCTTTGAGCTCATTCCTCGTAAGCTCTTATGCATTGTATATACACAGGCAGAAAAATGGAAAAAGCTATTGTGGGGCTATGTTTAGGGTTAACGATTAATGTTAATATAATTGTAATAGTTAATTAATAATTAGCTATATTAACTAATTACATGTCATTGCTTATTCATGTATCCTTATAAGTAACAATCATTTTTATTTAAATGGCAATAGCAAAATCACTACATAAATGAAAACGTTTCACATCACTAAATAAAGTTGTTTATTGTTATTGTTTATTGTAATTTGGTGCTACCAATCACCCCACAGGCCAGACGAGCCCCAGCGTGACCAGTAGTTAGACTGTCAGGATGACCGTCTTTACCAAGATCATCAGGATCAGCATGTACCTGCATGTATGTACATGTAAGGACACAATGTAATAATAAAAAATGTCTTTCATTATTCATGTACAAGTACACAAGATTCAACGACTATAATGTGCCGTAATTCCTCTAAATATTTGGCACTCTAAATTGGAAAATAAATAATTTTCTACCAAAATAATTCTAAAAATTCGTTTGTTCCATGTGGTTCTAATTTTGTCACTTATCTCTAAGTTCTTAATAGCCCAAGTTAAGATATAGCCGGTTTCATGTATTAATGAATCCTCCAAATTCGACAAAATAATAATTTAAAAGCTCCCTCCAAAAAATCATTTTTAAAAATTACAAATACGAAACTTGATGTGACAAATTTTCATAGGAATCACGGTACATGTACAAACACCCTGTACTTAATCTTACCACAACGGATCGTCCAATGATACTGTTGGGGCCAGTCAGTGGAATCTGATCATCATACAACTCAATTTCAGTGTCTCCTCCAGTGGATGTGATGTTCCCAAGGTCACCAGCGTGTCTCTCACCGTCTTTGGGTCCGCCATGATTCTTACCAGCTGGGTTGAAATGAGAGCCAGCACTGACACAACCTTGAAAATAATAATAACTACATGTAGATGAATGTAAAATATTGAAGGGTTCCGCCTCATCGCCACACCTCCTAGTCACGCCCCCAAACATAGAGATTCTCATCACCCAATAAAACTAGACTAGATGAATGTAAAACATTAATGTGTTGATCCTAAGTCATCAAATCAATGTACGTGTGTCAATAGATACAGTATAGATACAGGATATACAGGATAGATCTTAATGTAGTGACACTATATGAAGGCTGATCTGCTTGCCAATACTCATGCATCATTGATGGTGAAAGCAGCTCAGAATTTCATGGAAGGATATTTTTAAGTTACATGTACATGTACTGTAATAGGTTTATTACTTAAGACCCAATGGCAGCAATTAAAGGTTCCTTACTCTACAGTGTTTAGCAAACATTAGGGACAATTAGAAACAGTCACTGGATATACACAAGTACATGATCACAAGTACATGTACTGGGCTTCAATACAACAAACATGCAATCTGTGACATTTACAACTTGTAATTAAGAAAACTAAAATTGTCTCTACTCTCCCTCTCTCTTTCCTTCCCTTCCCTCTCTTTTACCAGATGTATAATCTCCAAACTGATGAATATGGAAACCATGATCCCCAGGAGCTAGAGATGTGACCTTACCAGTCACTTTTGTAATGCCTTGTTCCTAAAAGAGAAAGAGAGAGGGGGAGAGGGAGGGAGAGAGGGGGGCAAGGAAAGGAGGGAGAGAGAGAGAGGGGGTGAGGGAAGGAGGGAGAGAGAGAGGGGGGGCGAGGAAAAGAGGGAGAGAGAGAGGGGGTGAGGGAAGGAGGGAGAGAGAGGGGAGGTGAGGAAAGGAGGGAGAGAGAGAAGAGAGAGAGAGAGGGAGAGAGAGGGGGGGGCAAGGGAAGGAGGGAGAGAGAGAGAGGGAGAGAGAAATAGGGGAGAGAAAAGAGATACATAATATATGTAACCACTATTTTTGTGGGAACTAATTGCTATGCCTTTTTGCGAATGGAAAATTGAGAAAAGAGCAAAATTGCAAAAAATTAGTACACGCTAAATCAATAACATTAGCAAATCACTGATTAAAAATACATAACTTAAAGTGATAAGAATAGGCTGTTGCTGCATGAAATAGCTAACATTGAAACTAATGCACGCGATATTGCAGGTTTATATACTTTAAACATACAAAACTGTCACACCAAATTATGCAAAGAGCTTGTAAATTTGATGTTTTGTTAAAAATAAGCAATTGCATTTTTGTGGTTACATGCCAATGAACATGTGCAAAAAGCAAGGCAAAAATAAATTCTATTCTCACTCTCACAGTAACAGCTAAAGACACACGTGTATATCTAAAGTCATAAACTAGAACAAGGTAATAATTAGCAGCTTGACGCTCACTAGATCTTACGTTTTGAATAAACTCGATTGTTCCTTTGACATCATCGCTGCTGGCCAGGATACAGACTGCCCTAGCAACAGGGGGCGACGTCTCAAATTTAGCTTTGTCTACTGCCATGAGTTGAAACAGAACCTATAAGATATCCAACAGCAAGAAAGCAAGGGCTGGTTGTATAATAGACCGAGGGGCTGATCTTGATACAGGGACTAGGGTCGTGTGCATCACTGCAGTGTGTTTTCATCAAATGGGCGTGTCCGTAGGCGTGTTTATGGGTGTGAGGGTGTGTCCTAGTTGGAGACTTTAAAAATTTCCATTTTAAACATTATTTTCTTGTTAGATTACAGTTTTCTCAAAGGCACAAGATGTAAGCCATTATATGGCTCTAAAGTGTGTGGAATTTATAAGTAAAATGAAGCTTTTTTTGAGAGTTTTTTAAAAAGAAGCACTAGCAGCCATTTTTTGTAAGGGCGGGGACTGATTAAAGGTGTGTGTACAGGACCCAGTGTAGAAATTAGTCCCACGTGTTCTGGAGTGGTGTCTCTCTTTATTGTCAATTACACGCAGTGAGACTCACTCCACCCTTTCAGCCTTTCTCTCTCAGCTCTGGCATCATCCTCTCTCTCTAGAAAGGAGACAGAGGAGGCCAACATGAGACGGCGTGTGGTCAGCATAAAGAAACTTCCCTCCAAAAAGAACAAGACTCAAACTGAACTACCACAAACAAGGTACTCGGTACACATTATAACGACACGACCCCTCCTTCCCCTCTTTCTCCTACAGTAATTACCTTCATGTTAAGCTGGTCTGTGGATGGGGACTGATAGTGTTCCTTGATGCTGTGGTGGGCTTTAGGCTTGAGTATCTGTACCCAGCTATCATGTTTTTGAGGAGTGTCATCGACTCTTATAAGTACCAAGGACTGGTGAGGAGAGAGAGAGAGAGGGAGACAGAGAGAGGGTGAAAGTTTAAAGGTAGAAAGGGAGAGAGAGCTGCAAGCGTTGTGCATAGTTACAAAGAACAGAATATGTGTACACATGTACATGTACTTATATGTAGTAGAGAAATGAAGAGAGAGAGAGAGAGAGAGGGACTTTAGAAAGTAGAGAATGTACATGTATAATATAAAGAGAGCTTGATGTACATGTACATTGTATCATACAGCAGATAATTGAGATTACTTGATGACATACAGTGTATCTTAACACATGGCTTAGAGCCTTAGTGGGCTTGTCTGTATTAATAATTATTTACATTCTGTATCTGTATTATAAATGTGCATCTCTTAATTGTTATCATTAGTAACACTGTATCCTTTTTTTGTTTTACTTAGTACCGTATCTTATTAAATGATTGTTTATCTTTCAGACATTACTTTCATCTCTACATCTCTCTCTCTCTCTCTCTCCCCCTCCCTCTCTCTCTCCCTTCAGATATTTTCTCTCTTCTTCATAATGTTGGTAGTATATTTAGACATCATATGTTGGACAATGTTACTTGGTCCATGGTTGTTCTTCATGGCCAGTGCTTGTGTCTGGCTTGAATTGATACGTAGTTGGGACTCTTCCTTTGGTTATGGTAGTATGTTACTATGGATGCTCTTCCTTTACGTTGAAGTGACCCAGAGACTTAACTTTCTACCAATGCCCATTGTCACCTTACTTCGACCATTTGGAGCACACTGGTGAGTCCACGGCCGTACATGTACATGTACATGTATTGTAATGTAGAGTATGTTAATAGTATAACTGGTCATCATGATACTGTAGGTACATGTATGGTGGTACTATAAGTTAACTGGTTTTAGTGTTTTGATGGAATTAGCGTTTATTGTTTAAACTATAAGTTTTTCATTAATATAATTATAATCTATTTGTCATTAATAGTAATGCATTAATTGCTTAAATTAATCTTTTTAATGGACCCACTACTACCTGTACTATTATAAAGGATACTTTAATGATATTAGTGTCCATGTGTTGTCTGTTATTAGATGTTGGAGTACATTAGGTGGTACATTTGTGTGCCTTGTGTGTATTATTATTATTCACAGTTATGAAAGCTGTTGAGTCAATGTTTAATCAACCATCACAATAGTATCTGTTTGCTTAGCTGTATAGCTGTGATAATAAGAATGACTCATCTCTCCCTCCCTCCCCCCCTCTCTCTCTCCCCCCTCTCTTTCTCCCTCCCTCTCTCTCTCTCCCCCCTCTTTCTCCCTCCCTCTCTTTCTCTCCCTCTCTCTCTCTCTCTTCTCTCTCTCTCTCTTCTCTCTCTCTCTCCCTCTCTCTTTCTCTCCCTCCCTTCCTCTCTCCCCCCAGTATTGGTTATCCAGTAGTTACGATGAGTTTCCAATTAAAGCACCAACTAACCCACGTCATAAGACAGAGACAGCAGCGCTCGGTCTCAGAAGAGAACTCACGATGTTTTGAAATCCTCTGTAAGGCTCTTCCGGTTTACGAAGATGACGTATCAGAAGAAGGCAGTACTGGGAGAGTAGGTGGGGCCACACCCACATCTGAAGATAGTCCGCATACCGACGCTAAGGGGAAGTCTCATGTTAAACTGGTTTCTAAGGCAACAGCGGGAAGTAATAAGAATTATAGTGTTAATGGAAAGTCTCAGAACTCAAAAGGATCAGCTGTAAATAATAATAGTATTAGTAATAAGACTGTTAGTGTGGGGGGTGTGGTCAGTAAGAGGGACTCCTCTCCTACTACCAAACAAGACGCTAAACCTCCCATTAGTCCTGTTGGGGGTGTGGCCCCATCGCTGTGGAAACAGGGATACGTATCTGAAGTTGGCCCTCTACCCAATGGAGGATTAATAGGTGATTTGTACATGTAATGAATATATATGTTTTTATTATTATAGTAAAGTACGTACATGTACATGTACACGTGTGTATACACATACACATGCATGTTCATATTGATCAAGTACATG
This sequence comes from Amphimedon queenslandica, assembly GCF_000090795.2. Lineage (NCBI taxonomy): Eukaryota > Metazoa > Porifera > Demospongiae > Haplosclerida > Niphatidae > Amphimedon > Amphimedon queenslandica. The sequence continues at coordinate 107,483 of NW_003546568.1, forward strand.
TATACATGTACTGTCAAAATTTAAGTGTCATTTGAAGATGAGTATCTATATCTAGTAAGATGTGAACGTTCATGTACATTGTATATTTCTAAATGTAAAGTACGTACACATGTACATGTACATGTACTTTATTTGTGCATATATGCATGTACATGTATTTGTGGTTTTTTAGCCATACATGTTTGTCAATGATGTGAGAAATGAAATAAAAATAATGACAAATTACATGATTAATTCACATGTATAATTGTACATGTACATGTACATCAAATTCCTGTTGTTATTATTATTATCAGCAATTACTCCATGTTCATGTCCTCTTGTTGTTAGGTAATGGTGATGTTATACCACGTCCTTCATCAGGTGCTAGTAAGCAGTTAAGTCAATCAACTTTTGGACTCAAGAAACAAGCATTAGTAAAGGCAGTGCCTAGGACTGACCTACAGCAACAAATGGACGCCAGAGAGAAAGTAATAATAGTTGTGTTTCTCCTTTATTGTTTAATGTTTGTTTCTTTCATCATCATTATTATTATTATTATATTATTATTATTATTATTATTATTTTTAACCCTTCCCTCCCCACAGGCTGCTAAATCAACCGAATCCTTACAGATAGAACTGAAAGAAGAGAAATCACTTCGGACTCAACTGGAGAGTGATTTCTCAAGACTAGAGAAAGAAGTGAAGAGACTCCAGGCTGACCTCCATGCATCAAGTCTACAAGAAGAGGAAGCTAATCAAAGAGTAATGGTGCTGCTGCAGCAAGAAAGACTAGCTAGGACTGAGGCTCAGAGACTTAGACAAGAAACAGAGACACTCCAGAACAGGTACTGTAGCAGCGGCAGATGTACACGCACATGTATTGTGTACATGTACATGTACACGTACATGTATTTTACAGGAGGAGGTTTTTACAGATTTGACTTTTTGATAGCCATTTTATCAAAGTAAAGATAATCATTTTGAGCCATCATATTCATGTTCAATGGCACATTGACATTAATTTGCCAAGTCAATACCTGCCAATCATCAAAAATTTAACAATTTGCAAGAATTTCTCCCCTCCAAGATTACCAGCTGTACAGTATGACCATGACCATGTACATGTACACGAATTGCAATGTTTTGTGTGTTATTTGAATATCACTATTTTTGTTTTTGTCTTTGTTGTTATTTATTATTGTTTTAAATATCATCATTTATAATTTCAATTTGTGCTTCATGTAAATGTATAGTCTTACCTGTTCATTAAGGTGTTGGTGAGTGATAATAGTACAATTAATTTACAGTATTTAATACTACATTAAGTAATGCACACCATTTGGAATTTATATTCATTTTTATCACTTTCACCCCCTCTCTCTCCCTACCCCTCTTTAACCTTAAGTACACTCCAGGGCAATGAAAAGTTAACTAAGTAGCTACTCTACCTTGCGTACATGTACAGTAGGTACATGTACATGTACACGTAGTTTGTTGCTTCTTCCTTTGTGCATGTGTAAAACCAACAGCAGCAATAATGCTTGTGGTTAGTAGTTCAATGGTAGATTGGAACAAAGAACTTCTAAATGAACTTTTAAAAGGACATAACAGCTAGTACATGTACATGTACTTAACTACGTGTACATACATGTACATACTGTACATGTATGTGACGTGTACATGTACGTGTATGTGTACATGTACATTTTTATGTTTTTTCTTTGTTGTTATTATTATTTTAAATTTTTATGCATGTGCTGTACATGTGCTGTAGGTTGGCAAAGTTATCAAGCAGTAAATCTCAGGATATGGGCAGTATATCATCACTTGAAGATCAGCTCAAACACGAACTCTCACAAAGGAAGAGACTGGAATCACAACTCAGAGAACAAAGATCACAAGTAAGACCTGGACCAATAATCTAACTAATGTACATGTATGTATCATTATTTATTTACATGTATTTATTATTATTATTATTATTATTGATATAGAAAGAAGTGAACGTAAGGGGCCTAAGTGACATTATTATTATTATTATTATTATTATTATTATTATTATTATCGTTATTTTTATTATTATTGTCTTTGTTGTTGTTGTTGTTGTTGTTGTTGTTGTTGTTGTTGTTATTGTTTTTGTACATGTAGGCTTCAACCCAGAACCACTGGAGCAGAGAAGAATTGAAAGAACTTAAAGATAAACTGTCTAAAAAGGAACGGGACTTGACTTCATTACAGAACGAACAGCAACAACTCATTAAGAAAAATCAAGTATGTACTTGTACATGTACATGTACATGTACATGTACATGTACTTATGCATGTACAGTGTATCAGTGTATGCTTTTTAAAACCATACATGTACATGTACACAGTATCTGAGCCAAATATTAATTAAGCTCTGTGTTACAATACTTGTACATTTACATGTACATGTAGATGTATGTACCGTAATTTTGGAAATTTCCAATTAGAAAATAAATTAGATAATTAATTTTAAATGAACTTTAATTTTCGGATAGCCATCTTGTTCCGAAATTAAGTTTAATTCCAATATTAAGCAGTAACAGTCAATGACTTTGAAGAGACATCAAGGAGCTCAATGGTAGACCAAGAGAGAGTGAGTATGAGCGAGAAAGAAGGAGTAGAGGGCACAGAGCAGTGCTGAAAACAGCTGAAGTCAAGCCACATGGCACGGATACCGGAATTCCTTCTTACCCGAATATTTTAATATTCAATTGTTTAAAATTTTAACTTTTATATTTTTGAATTTTTCTGTCTATCCAAAAATTAAAATTATCCGAAAATTTCCAAAATTACGATAGATGTACATGTACATGTATGCTTTAAAAGCATGAACCAATCCAACTGTGACCGAATTATTTGTAAAACAAATATTCTTGTTGTAAAAACACTTCTTTGTGCTCTGAATAATTCTAATCTGTGCTACTACTATTTGTACATGTACATGTATTGCTATAGCGATATGAGAGTCAGTACATGTAGTTTATTATTAATAATAGAACTATATCTTGACAAGTTGACATATCTCTCCCTCTCTCTCCCCCTCCCCTCAGTCTTTACTGGATACTGTCACTGATAAGTCAAAGGAGTGTATGACTCTCCAGGAACACACTGATCAACTCAAGGCATCACTGGCTGATGAGACAAGAGTTAAAATTGAACTCTTTCAATATCTCAGTGAAGCTAGAAAGTATGTACATGTACATGTATTTTTATTACATTTTTGATTCATATATACATGTACAGTGTATGTATTTAGCAACTTAAAGCTAATTTTAATCAACATTGCATTTTTAAAGTTGCTCCAAAAGTGGGTCAAAGTCCCTGTACTATAGTACAGGGTCACGGGCCTAATTTTGTCAAAAATTACAAGTAAAGAATTCTTCATTTTTATTACATTTTCTGATGCATATACATGTTCCTATGTTGCGTAGAAAGCTTGAGCTGATTCCGATCAAAATTAGATTTTTTATGCATTTTTAAAGTTGCTCCAAAATCGAGCCAAAGTCCCTGTACTATAGTACAGGGTCACGAGCCAAATTTCGCCAAAAATGAAAATGTGAGAATTCTCTATTTTTATTACATTTTCTGATGCATGTACATGTACTTATGTTGCGTAGAAAGTTTGAACTCATTCCGATCAAAATTGGATTTTTTAATGAATTTTTAAAGTTGCTAAAAATCGGGCTAAAGTCCCTGTACTATAGTACAGGGTTGCGGGCCAATTTTTGCCAAAAATGAAAAGGTGAAAATTCTCCATTTTTATTACATTTTCTGATGCATATTTTTATGTGGCGTAGAAAGTTTGAACTGATTCCGATCAAAATTTGATTTTTTATCAATTTTTAAAGTTGCTCAAAAATCGGGCCAAAGTCCCTGTACTATAGTACAGGGTCACAAGCCAAATTTTGTCAAAAATCACAAGTAAAGAATTCTCTATTTTTATTACATTTTATGATGCATATACATGTTCTTATGTTGTATAGAAAGTTTGAACTGATTCCGATCAAAATTAGATTTTTTAATGAATTTTTAAAGTTGCTCAAAAATTGAGCCAAAGTCCCTGTACTATAGTACAGGATATTTCATCAGAAGTGGCTATAAGAGAATTCTTTATTCTAAGTTGTTCATATTTTTATCCACAAACAAGTACATGTAGTACATGCACATACATGTATACTGTTGCATTTATAAATGAATTTGCTAATAATGATTATTCCTAAAATCACTGAGTGACACTATCATTCATTTCTAAAGGAAACAAGAAGGTCTGGTTGATGAATTGAAGAAGAAAGACAAAGAGATTGAGAGTTTGAAGCAGAAGCTCCATCACGTGGTTGCTCTCCACTCCACCTGGACCCCATCCCTCTCCTCTCCTCATCATTAGAAAGAGGGAGACAGAGGCAGAGAGAGAAGTCTGATTGTGTAACTTTCTACACTTTCTTTCTCTCTCACTCCTCTCTCTCTCTCTCTTGGTTTTCCCTTATAAACACTACACATTTGACTGACAAAATAATTAATAATTTTGTTTTTTGTTATTATAATTATTATTATTATTATCACTACTACACAAGAAGATGGCTGCTGATAGAAAGAGAACTGAGGATTTCATTCATTCATTTAACAATTTTCCCATTTTTTTGTTTTGGCCATCAGTTTAGCAACTTATTATTATTATTAACATTATTAAAAATCTTGAAATGATAGCTATAGCACAGTGCACCTGTACTTAACCTACTACAGACTGATGATGTTTTATTTCTGAATGTTGCTGTAAAGAATGCAGCATCACATGCACTGCCTGTAAGTTCAAAAATTATCATTTCAATTGTTTTTTCTCAATCATTCATTCAATTCTTAACAACAAGCACAGGCATCATTGAATTTAGTGTTACACTAGTATATATAGCATGTAATTTTTAGAATAAAATTGAGAATAAAAGTGACAGTGAATACTACTGTAGGTAAAATAAAAAGAATATTAATAGGACTCACCCGACCCCATAACCATAGCCCATATTTTTGAATAGACCGTTGGTCATGGCGCATGAGAAGCTACTTAGCTGTAGGTCTTGGGCTGCCCAAGACTAGAGCTGAAGTTTAGGCCAAAGGGTTAAACAAAGTTGGGTCAGTGGTAGTTATATTACTTATAAGTATAACCAGCAGTTTGTAGTACGGGGTAACGGTAGTAGTAGTCAGCTGGAGAAAGCAAGCAGGAGCATTACAACAAGCAGCAGCATCAATGCTTCTCCCACCCTCCCTGCCTACTTAATCTTCTTCCATTACCATTAAGGATAATGTGAACATGGATAGTGTTATTACAAACCCTTCCCAAATTATTATTAAAAACAAAAGGTATACAATTTGGGGCCCACATACAAACAACAAAAAATGGGAAGTTTTGTTTGGGCCCTAACAAAAAATTATTAATAAAATGTAATAACACCAGATCCATAATTCCACAGCCTAAATACAGTTATTAAATGGCCTGCATGGGTCCAATTCAAAAATATCAGTAACACTACCACATTACTAATTTATTAAAGTCATAAAAGCCTTAGCTAGTATAACCTGCATCTCCATCAGTTGATACATTTAGTACGTAAGGTGAGAGATTCCATCAGTAGCAGAAACGCAAACCGCAACAGAATTGTATCCCTCAGAGACGACAGCATTGCTGCTTCAAAACTAAACATTGCATGGTATTAGGCCATGATCAGAAGCAACTAAAAGAATGTGAGGAATTGATCTAAAATAGAGAGATTGAGGTTTCTCCTTTTGGGCGAAGATAGGTTGATATTGTGTGCACGGGTTAGCATTTCAATTATTATTATTGCTTGATAGTCTAACCAATTAGTGGAATGAACTCCAAGAATATGATCAGATATTTGAACATTGTAAGGTAGATTAATTATGACAGAGAGATATACAGCTTAGCCTTCTTTCTCAGAACTGAAGCAAATAGATCTATAATCAGTATAAAAGAATGTCAATGAGTAGGAGCAAGAGTAGATACTCTTGGTGGGAGTGAAACAACTACTAACTTCAGTAAGCAGGTATCATAGGTATGCTGCATGCATGTTTCTGATTTATCAGTTATGAAATTTATATACATTAATTTTACATCTATAGCTTAGATCTACACCTTGCATATGAATTATAATTTCATTTTGTTGTAGAAATGAATAACTATTAGAAAAAAGAATTCTTTTATCACACTGTATAATACTTAGGAATACCAACATCACAGTTTCTAAGACTAAAAATTATAGCTAATAGAAATAGTAAAAGCCTCATGAAATGGCAAAAAATTACTAAAGATTAAAATAAGTCAACAACTGATTCTCGTCTAACATAATCAGTAAAACTTGGTACCATAGCTCTCCTTTGCTGATCAACAGTTAGATGTGATTCAGTTACATCTAAAATAGGATCATCATCTTCATCTTGTTTCTTGAATAACTTCTTAATTAGAGTATCATAACATTTCATATGTGATAACTGCAGGTAAAGATGATAAACAACAACCAAAATAAAACTGAAAATAAAAACAG